>NW_026612000.1:0-145000 GCF_023638135.1 Falco biarmicus | reverse complement strand
GGGAACGGAAAGAGCCCGCCGGGACCTAACCGCCGCCGGTATGCGGGGGCGAATGGAGAGGCGGGCCGGGCGCCCCGTCAGAAATAGCCTGGATTGACGTACGGATCCGCCTGCCGCGGAGGCACGGCGTCGCGGGGAGGGAGCGTCTAGCCTCGGCGAGCCGAGCCTATCTTAGGCGAAACGAGCCGAGCCGAGCCGATCTTAGGCGAGCCGAGCCGAGCCGAGCCGAGCCGAGCCGATCTCAGCCCAGCCCAGCCGAGCCGAGCCGATCTTAGTCGAGGGGATCTTAGGCGAGCCGAGCCGAGCCGAGCTGAGCCGAGCCGAGCCGAGCCGAGCCGAGCCGATCTTAGGCGAAACGAGCCGAGCCGAGCCGATCTTAGGCGAGCCGATCTTAGGCGAGCCGAGCCGAGCCGATCTCAGCCGAGCCGATCTTAGTCGAGGGGATCTTAGGCGAGCCGAGCCGAGCCGAGCCGAGCCGATCTTAGACGAAACGAGCCGTGCCGAGCCGAGCCGAGCCGATCTCAGCCCAGCCCAGCCGAGCCGAGCCGAGCCGATCTTAGGCGAAACGAGCCGAGCCGAGCCGAGCCGAGCCGAGCCGAACCGATCTTAGGCGAAACGAGCCGAGCCGAGCCGAGCCGAGCCGAGCCGAGCCGAGCCGAGCCGATCTCAGCCGAGCCGATCTTAGGCAAGCTGAGCCGAGCCGAGCCGAGCCGATCTTAGGAGAGCCGAGCCGAGCCGAGCCGGGGAGAGGAGAGGGGAGGGAGAGGAGAGGAGAGGAGAGGGAGAGGAGAGGAGAGGAGAGGGAGAGGAGAGGAGAGGAGAGGAGAGGAGAGGAGAGGGCACGCATGCCGCCCAAGTCCCATTCCACGGGGCTATCACCATCGAGGACAGACGGGACGGCGGAGGCAGCAAAGGACCTCCCGTCGGCCGTGCACGTCGGGAACGGGTGCCCCATTCCCTCCGGTTGGACCTCCCAAAGGCGGGGCTTTGTCGGTCCCGTTTCTTGACAGCCAGCGAGGCCGACGGAGGCCTCTCCCCATCCGCCGGGTCCGTCCGTCCGTCGGTTCCAGGTGATTGTCACCGGCCAATAGCAGGGCGCGCGGAGAGTAAGCCGCCGTCCGCCTCTGCCGCTTGGAGGACGCGCGCCCTGCTCCGATGGAGTCCAAACTTCAGCGATTCCCCATCTCAGCCCAGAAAGCAGGTAGAACTACTTTTGTGGTGTCTTTCAGCTGCCTACCGGGGTAGTGTAAAAACTACCAACAGAACTCGTTTCTGGCACCTTCCCCGGTGGAGTTGTGCATGGGGTGTGTTTGGAACATTTTGTCACCAGCCGACTCCAAAATTCAGCAGTTCCCCATCTCAGCCCAGAAAGCAGGTAGAACAACTCTTGTGGTGCCTTTCAGCTGCCTCCCGGAGCAATGTACAAACTACCAACAGAACTCCTTTCTGGCACCTTCCTCGGTGGAGTTGTGCATGGGGTGTGTTTGGAACATTCTGTCACCAGCCGAGTCCAAAATTCAGCAGTTCCGCATCTCAGCCCAGAAAGCAGGTAGAACAACTTTTGTGGAGCCATTCAGCTGCCTCCCGGAGCAATGTAAAAACTACCAAGAGAACTCCTGTCTGGCACCTTCCCCGGTGGAGTTGTGCATGGGTTGTGTTTGCAACATTTTGTCACGAGCCCAGTCCAAAATTCAGCAGTTCCCCATCTCAGCCCAGAAAGCAGGTAGAACAACTTCTGTGGTGCCTTTCTGCTGGCTACCAGGGCAATGTGAGAACTACCAAGGGAACTCCTTTCAGGTAGAACAACATTTGTGAATCTTTCAATTGGCTACCGTGGCAGTGTGAGAACTACTAAGAGAACTGCTTTCTGGCACCTTCCCCGGTGGAGTTGTGCATGGGGTATTCCTTGGAAGTTTTTCTCCAGTCGAGCCCAAAGGTCACCGGTTTACCATTTCAGCCCAGAAAGCAGGTAGAACAAATTTTGTGAATCTTTCAAGTGGCTACTAGGGCAGTTTGAGAACTACTAAGAGCACTCCTTTCTGGCACCTTCTCCGGTGGAGTTGTGCATGCGGCCTACCTTGGAAAGTTTGTCTCCAGCCGAGTCCAAAAGTCAGCGGTTACCCAGCTCAGCCCAGAAAGCAGGTAGAACACTACATTTTTGGTGCCTTTCTTCTGGCTACCGGGGCAGTGTGAGAACTACCAACAGAACAACTTTTGTGGTGCCTTTCAGCTGCCTACCGGGGCAGCATAGGAACTACCAACAGAACTCGTTTCTGGCACCTTCCCCGGTGGAGTTGTGCATGGGGTGTGTTTGGAACATTTTGTCTCCAGCCGAGTCCAAAATTCAGCAGTTCCCCATCTCAGCCCAGAAAGCAGGTAGAACAACTTTTGTGGTGCCTTTCAGCTGCCTACCGGGGCAGTGTAAGAACTACTAACAGAACGCCTTTCTGGCACCTTCCACAGTGGAGATCTGCATGGGGTGTGCGTTGGAACAGTTACTTTCCAGCAGACTCCAAAAGTCCGCAGTTCACTATCTCAGCCTGGAAAGCAGGTAGCCCAAATTTTGTGGTGTCTTTCATCTGGCTAGCTGGGCAGTGTGAAGGGTCAGGGGTCAGGGGTCAGAGGTCAAGCGTCGGGGGGGGGGTCGGGGGTAAGGGGTCAGGGCTCAAGGGTCAAGGGTCGAAGGTCAGGGGTCGGGTCGGGGGTCAGGGGGTCAGGGTCAGGGGTAGAAGTCAGGGGTTAGAGGTCAGTGGTCGGGGTCAGTGGTCAGGGGTCGGGTGTCAGGGGTTAGGGGTCAGGGGTCAGGGATCGGAGGTCAGGGATCGCAGCTCAGGTGTCACGGGTCGTGGGTCAGGGTCAGGGCTCAGGGTCAGGGTCAGTGTCCAAGTCAGGGTCAGGGTCAGGGTCAGGGTCAGGGTTAGGGTTAGGGTTAGGGACAGGGATAGGGTTAGGGTTAGGGTTAGGGTCAGGGTTACAGTTAGGGTCAGGGTTAGGGTTAGGGTTAGGGTTAGGGTTAGGGTTAGGGTTAGGGTTATGTACATGCCATGCACAGCTGAGGTTTAGAGTTCCGTTTAGGGTTAGGCCTCTTAGGGTTAGGGTTAGGCTTAGGGTTAGGGTTAGGGTTAGGGTTCGGCTTAGGTTTAGGGTTAGGGTTAGGGTTAGGGTTAGGGTTAGGGTTAGGGTTAGGGTTAGGGTCAGGGTTAGGGTTAGGGTTAGGGTTAGGGTTAGGGTCAGGGTTAGGGTTAGGGTCATGGTCAGGGTTAGGGTTAGGGTTAAGGTTAGGGTTCGGTACATGCTTGTGTTACCGAAATCTCGGTATGAAGAACTTATCGACACCAATGTGATGCAGATAAGCAGACACTTCTTTATTGACGGCCGGGTGCGTGAGCGAGTCCTCTCACGATCAACGCACACCAGGTCCCAAAATCAGATTCCATATATAAAACTTATTCATACATATTCATTAAATATTCATACATAATCCTAACATTTCCCATAAATCATTAACATATTCTCCTCCCATATCCGATTCTGCGCAATAAAGCTTAAAAAGATCTAGAAATGGGTCTGGGGTACGATTTGGGTAGGTGGTATATGAGTCGGTGGTCGCGATCTCCCCCTGCCGGAATTACCTTTTACTAAAGTTCACAGTTTCTTGGCAGGTAACGACAAGCTGTTCCAGTCGATTCTCCCCAGTTTCCATTAATCCTACATGCTGACATCTCAATATACTTTCTATATACAGAAGGCTGGTTAAATACAATGGAACCTTCCAACCCTAGAGTTATTACAATAGTTCCAGGCCCTTCTTCTAGCCTTGGTACAAGACGTACAAAAGATTCCATAACGTCTCTTATTGCGTAGATGCAAGTTTCCTATCATTTTTTCCTTAACCTTCTACATTTCAATTCTATTAAATGATTTTATAAAATCAATTAATTAATCAAATAGAATCAATTGATTTTAACTTATTAACTAATCGGTAACATTTCCCCCCTTTGAAACTGTTGAGAATCATTATTTCAATACTTTCACTTTATTCATATATCTTTTGTTTCAACATATTTGGGTAATGGATCATGTCTTGGTGAAATAGTTGGTACTTCTCTCATAATCATACGACTCACTGCAATTCTATTGGTAAACTGTTTCTTCAGACATGCATATATCAACATGCTCATCAAAAAGACAACTAGTAACAGAAACAAAGTCTGAATTATAGATTCTATCCAAGAGCTCAAATTCCATCCCAGTTTGTTAAAAATTTTCCCAAGCCAATCTTCTGACAGATCCTTTTGAATTGTTTCAGTTTCTTTTTCAATTTTTCCCAATAGATCTGGATCACGTTCCACATCCTGAGTGACATTTGGAATGTGGATACAACAGTGGTCCAGTTTATCCTTAAGATATCCACACACTCCATGTTCTTTAAGTAGGAGCATATCTAGTGCCATTCTATTTTGTAAAGTCATTCTGGAAGTTGCCTGTAGTTGTATATTCAATTCCTTAAACCCCTTCTTGGTAACGTTTGCCAATTTTTCCACTTGACCAGTTAAATGATAGAGCCATGCTCTGTTTCTATATGAAGCTGTAGGATTTAAAAGTGATTCCAGTGCCCAGCCAATTTTCACTCCTGTAGATGGTTCATTCCAAATATCATCATTTATCTCAGATCTCTTTATTCGTTTCAATTCTAAATTCTCCAAGGATCCTTTAAATGGTGATTTCTTTCAAAGTGGACACAATTTTGGCATGCCTAAAGTAATTTGTTTTACCTTACCATCTAATGGTAGGTGTGTTGTCCAGGTTCCATCACTTAATGCCCAAACTAAATGTCCTGGACTTCAAATAGTAGTTTTACTACAACTAAACAAAGTTCCTTTCCTAACTGTAAAAGTGCTGATTAAATTGAAAGTATTCTTAAGACCTCGACAACAAAATAACCATATTTCAAAGCAGCAGCCAACGGAGGAACTCTTTGAATTACTAAGTCTGCATTATTACAATCATACACTTTTTCACATTTCCACCATGGCACTATTTTATTTTCCTTCTCTCCCGATGTAGTTGACCTATCATCTGCCCAGGGTAATACTGAAAAAAACCTTTCCATCCCAGGTAAAACACCAAGAAATTCTTGCTACATACTGAAAATGGGAAAATATGGACATAGACCATATAGAGTCCCACTGGTCTACTACCTGGGTGCTCTGGCCAGTTTCGTTACACTTCCATTTCATAACACTTTTGCTCACGTTGATTTTAAATTGTTCAGCATAAGAACACCATCCCACAGTCTTAAATCTTCCTATTTTGGTAAAAACATAATTTAACAATTTTTCACAATCCGCCAGATTACCTGGAGATTTCCACTGTTTTCTAATGACTTTTATTTGCTCATACCATTGAGTCACTGGCCTCTGTTCACAATAATTGGTTTCATTTTTATGTTCCAGGTTAGTCAAATTCATAGTTAAAATTCCCCATGGAATAGAGTCACCTACTGCCTTCGGTATTGGCAAACAGGCAGTGATCTGCGTGATGTTTTGTAAATTGGCAAATTCTTTAAATCAATCCTACCATCAAATTTTCCTCAGCCATTTGTTGTTGTGGGCCCCATACAAAGGAAGAGTTCTTTTGGGCCTCGTACAGCGGTTTAGCTATTAGCCCATAGTTCATGATCCAAAGGCGACACCACCCGGTCATTCCCAAAAATGCTCTGAGTTCATGAATATTTCTCGGCTCAGGTATACTACAAATAGCTTCTTTGCAATTTTTTCCTAATTGTCGTTGTCCTTTTAAATCTCAAAGCCGAGATATATCACAGTCTGGCAGGCTATTTGGGCTTTCTTCCTGGATACCTTATACCCATTTAGTCCCAGGAAATTCAAAAGGTCAATAGTCACCTGTATACAAATAAATCTTTCTTCTGTAGCTATCAGTATGTCATCCACATATTGTAGGAGTAAATGTCCAGGCCTTGATTTATCCTGTTTCCAGATTTCAAGTTCCTTTTCTAATTGATTTCCAAAAATAGTTGGACTGTTTTCAAATCCTTGGGGTAATCTAGTCCATGTCAGCTGCATCTTTTGCCTGGTTTGAGGATTTTCCCATTCAAAAGCAAACAGTTTTCTGCTTCCTTTTTCCAAAGGTATACACAAGAAAGCATCTTTTAAATCAAGCACTGTAAACCACTGATAATTCTCCCTCAATGCTGTTAACAGTGTATAAGGGTTGGCTACCACAGGATAAATATCCTTAACTATTTGATTTACTGCTCTCAAGTCTCGTACCAGTCTATATTCACCCGAAGGTTTTCTGACTGGTAAAATAGGAGTATTATACTCAGATTCACAACTCCACCGGGGAAGGTGCCAGAAAGGAGTTCTCTTGGTAGTTCTTACACTGATGCGGTAGCCAGCAGAAAGGCACCACAAAAGTTGTTCTACCTGCTTTCTGGGCTGAGATGCGGAACTGCTGAATTTTGAATGGGCTGGTGACAAAATGTTCCAAACACACCCCACGCACAACTCCACCGGGGTAGGTGCCAGAAAGGAGTTCTCTTGGTAGTTTTTACTTTGCTCCGGGAGACAGCTTAAAGGCACCACAAAAGTTGTTCTACCTGCATTCTGGGCTGAGATGGGGAATCGCTGACTTTTGGACTGGGCCGGTAACAAAACGTTCCTAAAACATCCCATGCACAACTCCACCTCGGAAGGTGCCAGAAAGGAGTTCTGTTGGTAGTTTTTACACTGCCCCCGTAGCTAGGTAAAAGGTACCATAATAGTTGTTCTACCTCCTTTCTGGGCTGAGATGGGGAATCGCTAACTTTTGGAGTCGGCTGGTGGCAAAATGTTCCAAACACACCCCATGCACAACTCCACCGGGGAAGGTGCCAGAAAGGAGTTCTCTTGGTAGTTCTTACACTGCCCCGGTAGCTAGGTGAAAGGCACCACAAAAGTTGTTCTACCTGCTTTCTGGGCTGAGATGCGGAACTGCTGAATTTTGGAGTCGGCTGGTGGCAAAATGTTCCAAACACACCCCATGCACAACTCCACCGGGGAAGGTGCCAGAAAGGAGTTCTGTTGGTAGTTCTTACACTGCCCCGGTAGCTAGGTAAAAGGTACCACAAAAGTTGTTCTACCTGCTTTCTGGGATGAGATGGGGAATCGCTGACTTCTGGAGTCGGCTGGTGACAAAATGTTGCAAACACCCCCCATGCACAACTCCACCGGGGAAGGTGCCAGAAAGGAGTTCTCTTGGTAGTTTTTATACTGCCCGGGTAGGCAGCTGAATGGCGCCACAAAAGTTCTTCTATCTGCATTCTGGGCTGAGATGGGGAATCGCTGACTTTTGGACTGGGCCGGTAACAAAACGTTCCTAAAACATCCCATGCACAACTCCACCGGGGAAGGTACCAGAAAGGAGTTCTGTTGGTAGATCTTACACTGCCCCGGTAGCTAGGTGAAAGGTACCACAAACGTTGTTCTACCTGCTTTCGGGGCTGAGATGGGGAATCGCTGACTTCTGGAGTCGGCTGGTGGCAAAATGTTCCAAAAACACCCCATGCACAACTCCACCTCGGAAGGTACCAGAAAGGAGTTCTCTTGGTAGTTCTTACACTGCCCCGGTAGGCAGCTGAAAGGCACCACAAAACTTGTTCTACCTGCTTTCTGGGCTGAGATGCGGAACTGCTGAATTTTGGAGTCGGCTGGTGGCAAAATGTTCCAAACACACCCCATGCACAACTCCACCGGGGAAGGTGCCAGAAAGGAGTTCTCTTGGTAGTTTTTACACTGGCCCGGTAGCCAGCTGAATGGCTTCACAAAAGTTGTTCTACCTGCTTTCTGGGCTGAGATGAGGAATCGCTGACTTCTGGAGTCGGCTGGAGACAAAAGAGTACAAAACACACCCCATGCACAACTCCACCGGGGAAGGTGCCAGAAACGAGTTCTCTTGGTAGTTCTTACACTGACGCGGTAGCCAGCAGAAAGGCACCACAAAAGTTTTTCTACCTCCTTTCTGGGCTGACATGGGGAATCGCTGATTGTTGCGGTCGGCTGGAGACGAAATGTTCCAAAAACACCCCATGCACAACTCCACCGGGGAAGGTGCCAGAAAGGAGTTCTCTTGGTAGTTTTTACACTGGCCCGGTAGCCAGCTGAATGGCTTCACAAAAGTTGTTCTACCTGCTTTCTGGGCTGAGATGAGGAATCGCTGACTTCTGGAGTCGGCTGGAGACAAAAGAGTACAAAACACACCCCATGCACAACTCCACCGGGGAAGGTGCCAGAAACGAGTTCTCTTGGTAGTTCTTACACTGACGCGGTAGCCAGCAGAAAGGCACCACAAAAGTTTTTCTACCTCCTTTCTGGGCTGACATGGGGAATCGCTGATTGTTGCGGTCGGCTGGAGACGAAATGTTCCAAACACACCCCATGCACAACTCCACCGGGGAAGGTGCCAGAAAGGAGTTCTCTTGGTAGTTTTTACACTGGCCCGGTAGCCAGCTGAATGGCTTCACAAAAGTTGTTCTACCTGCTTTCTGGGCTGAGATGAGGAATCGCTGACTTCTGGAGTCGGCTGGAGACAAAAGAGTACAAAACACACCCCATGCACAACTCCACCGGGGAAGGTGCCAGAAAGGAGTTCTCTTGGTAGTTCTTACACTGACGCGGTAGCCAGCAGAAAGGCACCACAAAAGTTGTTCTACCTCCTTTCTGGGCTGACATGGGGAATCGCTGATTGTTGCGGGTGGCTGGAGACGAAATGTTCCAAAAACACCCCATGCACAACTCCACCGGGGAAGGTGCCAGAAAGGAGTTCTCTTGGTAGTTTTTACACTGGCCCGGTAGCCAGCTGAATGGCTTCACAAAAGTTGTTCTACCTGCTTTCTGGGCTGAGATGAGGAATCGCTGACTTCTGGAGTCGGCTGGAGACAAAAGAGTACAAAACACACCCCATGCACAGCTCCACCGGGGAAGGTGCCAGAAAGGAGTTCTCTTGGTAGTTCTTACATTGCTCCGGGAGGCAGCTGAAAGGCACCACAAAAGTTGTTCTACCTGCTTTCTGGGCTGAGATGGGGAATCGCTGATTGTTGCCGTCGGCTGCAGACGAAATGTTCCAAACACACCCCATGCACAACTCCACCGGGGAAGGTGCCAGAAACGAGTTCTGTTGGTAGTTTTTACACTGCCCGGGTAGGCAGCTGAATGGAGCCACAAAAGTTCTTCTATCTGCATTCTGGGCTGAGATGGGGAATCGCTGACTTTTGGACTGGGCCGGTAACAAAACGTTCCTAAAACATCCCATGCACAACTCCACCGGGGAAGGTGCCAGAAAGGAGTTCTGTTGGTAGTTCTTACACTCCCCCGGTAGGCAAGAGAAAGGCACCACAAAACTTGTTCTACCTGCTTTCTGGGCTGAGATGGGGAATCGCTGACTTCTGGAGTCGGCTGGTGACAAAATGTTGCAAACACACCCCATGCACAACTCCACCGGGGAAGGTGCCAGAAAGGAGTTCTCTTGGTAGTTTTTACACTGCCCGGGTAGGCAGCTGAATGGCGCCACAAAAGTTCTTCTATCTGCATTCTGGGCTGAGATGGGGAATCGCTGACTTCTGGAGTCGGCTGGTGGCAAAATGTTCCAAACACACCCCATGCACAACTCCACCGGGGAAGGTGCCAGAAAGGAGTTCTCTTGGTAGTTCTTACACTGCCCCAATAGCCAGCAGAAAGGTACCACAAAAGTTGTTCTACCTCCTTTCTGGGCTGACATGGGCAATAGCTGATTCTTGCGGTCGGCTGGAGACAAAATGTTCCTTACACTCCCCATGCACAACTCCACCGCGGAAGGTGCCAGAAAGGAGTTCTGTTGGTAGTTCTTACACTGCCCCAGTAGCTAGCTAAAAGGCTCCACGAAAGTGGTTCTACCTGCTTTCTGGGCTGAGATGGGGTATCGCTGACTTCTGAAGTCGGCTGGAGACAAAATGCTCTAAACATACGGCCCATGCACAACTCCACCGGGGAAGGTGCCAGAAAGAAGTTCTTTTGGTAGTTCTTACACTGACCCAGTAGCCAGATGAAAAACACCACAAACGTTGTTCTACCTGCTTTCTGGGCTGAGATGGGGAACCGCTGAATTTTGGAGTCGGCTTGTGGCAAAATGTTGCAAACACACCCCATGCACAACTCCACCGGGGAAGGTGCCAGAAAGGAGTTCTCTTGGTAGTTTTTACACTGCCCGGGTAGGCAGCTGAATGGCGCCACAAAAGTTCTTCTATCTGCATTCTGGGCTGAGATGGGGAATCGCTGACTTTTGGACTGGGCTGGTAACAAAACGTTCCTAAAACATCCCATGCACAACTCCACCGGGGAAGGTGCCAGAAAAGAGTTCTGTTGGTAGTTTTTACACTACCCCGGTAGGCAGCTGAAAGGCACCACAAAACTTGTTCATACCTGCTTTCTGGGCTGAGGTGGGGAATCAATGAGTTTTGGACTCGGCTGGTGACAGAATGTTCCAAACACACCCCATGCACAACTCCACCGGGGAAGGTGCCAGAAATGAGTTCTGTTGGTAGTTTTTACATTACCCCGGTAGGCAAGAGAAAGGCACCACAAAAGTTTTTCTACCTGCTTTCTGGGCTGAGATGGGGAACAGCTGAATTTTAAACTCGGCTGGTGACAAAATGTTCCAAACACACCCCATGCACAACTCCACCGGGTAAGGTGGCAGAAACGAGTTCTGTTGGTAGTTTTTACACTACCCCGGTAGGCAAGAGAAAGGCACCACAAAACCGGTTCTATCTGCTTCCTGGGCTAGAGATGGGGAACAGCTGAATTTTGGACTCGGCTGGTGACAAAATGTTCCAAACACACCCCATGCACAACTCCACCGGGGAAGGTGCCAGAAACGAGTTCTGTTGGTAGTTTTTACACTACCCCGGTAGGCAAGAGAAAGGCACCACAAAACTTGTTCATACCTGCTTTCTGGGCTGAGATGGGGAACGGCTGAATTTTGGACTCGGCTGGTGACAAAATGTTCCAAACACACCCCATGCACAACTCCACCGGGGAAGGTGCCAGAAATGAGTTCTTTTGGTAGTTTTTACACTACCCCGGTAGGCAAGAGAAAGGCACCACAAAAGTTTTTCTACCTGCTTTCTGGGCTGAGATGGGGAACAGCTGAATTTTAAACTCGGCTGGTGACAAAATGTTCCAAACACACCCCATGCACAACTCCACCGGGTAAGGTGGCAGAAACGAGTTCTGTTGGTAGTTTTTACACTACCCCGGTAGGCAGCTGAAAGGCACCACAGAACCGGTTCTATCTGCTTCCTGGGCTAGAGATGGGGAACAGCTGAATTTTGGACTCGGCTGGTGACAGAATGTTCCAAACACACCCCATGCACAACTCCACCGGGGAAGGTGCCAGAAACGAGTTCTGTTGGTAGTTTTTACACTACCCCAGTAGGCAAGAGAAAGGCACCACAAAACTTGTTCATACCTGCTTTCTGGGCTGAGATGGGAAACGGCTGAATTTTGGACTCGGCTGGTGACAGAATGTTCCAAACACACCCCATGCACAACTCCACCGGGGAAGGTGCCAGAAATGAGTTCTGTTGGTAGTTTTTACACTACCCCGGTAGGCAAGAGAAAGGCACCACAAAAGTTTTTCTACCTGCTTTCTGGGCTGAGATGGGGAACAGCTGAATTTTGAACTCGGCTGGTGACAAAATGTTCCAAACACACCCCATGCACAACTCCACCGGGTAAGGTGCGAGAAAGGAGTTCTGTTGGTAGTTTTTACACTACCCCGGTAGGCAGCTGAAAGGCACCACAAAACCGGTTCTATCTGCTTCCTGGGCTAGAGATGGGGAACAGCTGAATTTTGGACTCGGCTGGTGACAAAATGTTCCAAACACACCCCATGCACAACTCCATCGGGGAAGGTGCCAGAAACGAGTTCTGTTGGTAGTTTTTACACTACCCCGGTAGGCAAGAGAAAGGCACCACAAAACTTGTTCATACCTGCTTTCTGGGCTGAGATGGGGAACGGCTGAATTTTGGACTCGGCTGGTGACAAAATGTTCCAAACACACCCCATGCACAACTCCACCGGGGAAGGTGCCAGAAACGAGTTCTGTTGGTAGTTTTTACACTACCCCGGTAGGCAGCTGAAAGGCACCACAAAAGTTTTTCTACCTGCTTTCTGGGCTGAGA
The DNA here is from genome assembly GCF_023638135.1 of Falco biarmicus. Lineage (NCBI taxonomy): Eukaryota > Metazoa > Chordata > Aves > Falconiformes > Falconidae > Falco > Falco biarmicus. The sequence continues at coordinate 132,779 of NW_026612000.1, read as the reverse complement.
TGGGGAATCGCTGAGTTTTGGACTCGGCTGGTGACAGAATGTTCCAAACACACCCCATGCACAACTCCACCGGGGATGGTGCCAGAAACGAGTTCTGTTGGTAGTTTTTACACTACCCCGGTAGGCAGCTGAAAGGCACCACAAAACTTGTTCTACCTGCTTCCTGGGCTAGAGATGGGGAACAGCTGAATTTTGGACTCGGCTGGTGACAAAATGTTCCAAGCACACCCCATGCACAACTCCACCGAGGAAGGTGCCAGAAACGAGTTCTGTTGGTAGTTTTTACAGTACCCCGGTAGGCAGCTGAAAGGCACCACAAAACCGGTTCTATCTGCTTCCTGGGCTGAGATGGGGAATCGCTGACTTCTGGAGTCGGCTGGTGACAAAATGTTGCAAACACACCCCATGCACAACTCCACCGGGGAAGGTGCCAGAAAGGAGTTCTCTTGGTAGTTTTTACACTGCCCGGGTAGGCAGCTGAATGGCGCCACAAAAGTTCTTCTATCTGCATTCTGGGCTGAGATGGGGAATCGCTGACTTCTGGAGTCGGCTGGTGGCAAAATGTTCCAAACACACCCCATGCACAACTCCACCGGGGAAGGTGCCAGAAAGGAGTTCTCTTGGTAGTTCTTACACTGCCCCAATAGCCAGCAGAAAGGTACCACAAAAGTTGTTCTACCTGCTTTCTGGGCTGAGATGGGGAACAGCTGAGTTTTGGACTCGGCTGGTGACAAAATGTTCCAAACACACCCCATGCACAACTCCACCGAGGAAGGTGCCAGAAAGGAGTTCTGTTGGTAGTTCTTACACTGCCCCAGTAGCTAGCTAAAAGGCTCCACGAAAGTGGTTCTACCTGCTTTCTGGGCTGAGATGGGGTATCGCTGACTTCTGAAGTCGGCTGGAGACAAAATGCTCTAAACATACGGCCCATGCACAACTCCACCGGGGAAGGTGCCAGAAAGAAGTTCTTTTGGTAGTTCTTACACTGACCCAGTAGCCAGATGAAAAACACCACAAACGTTGTTCTACCTGCTTTCTGGGCTGAGATGGGGAACCGCTGAATTTTGGACTCGGCTGCTGACAGAATGTTCCAAACACACCCCATGCACAACTCCACCGGGGAAGGTGCCAGAAAGGAGTTCTCTTGGTAGTTTTTACACTGCCCGGGTAGGCAGCTGAATGGCGCCACAAAAGTTCTTCTATCTGCATTCTGGGCTGAGATGGGGAATCGCTGACTTTTGGACTGGGCTGGTAACAAAACGTTCCTAAAACATCCCATGCACAACTCCACCGGGGAAGGTGCCAGAAAAGAGTTCTGTTGGTAGTTTTTACACTACCCCGGTAGGCAGCTGAAAGGCACCACAAAACTTGTTCATACCTGCTTTCTGGGCTGAGGTGGGGAATCAATGAGTTTTGGACTCGGCTGGTGACAGAATGTTCCAAACACACCCCATGCACAACTCCACCGGCAAAGGTGCCAGAAATGAGTTCTGTTGGTAGTTTTTACACTACCCCGGTAGGCAAGAGAAAGGCACCACAAAAGTTTTTCTACCTGCTTTCTGGGCTGAGATGGGGAACAGCTGAATTTTAAACTCGGCTGGTGACAAAATGTTCCAAACACACCCCATGCACAACTCCACCGGGGAAGGTGGCAGAAACGAGTTCTGTTGGTAGTTTTTACACTACCCCGGTAGGCAAGAGAAAGGCACCACAAAACCGGTTCTATCTGCTTCCTGGGCTAGAGATGGGGAACAGCTGAATTTTGGACTCGGCTGGTGACAAAATGTTCCAAACACACCCCATGCACAACTCCACCGGGGAAGGTGCCAGAAACGAGTTCTGTTGGTAGTTTTTACACTACCCCGGTAGGCAAGAGAAAGGCACCACAAAACTTGTTCATACCTGCTTTCTGGGCTGAGATGGGGAACGGCTGAATTTTGGACTCGGCTGGTGACAAAATGTTCCAAACACACCCCATGCACAACTCCACCGGGGAAGGTGCCAGAAATGAGTTCTTTTGGTAGTTTTTACACTACCCCGGTAGGCAAGAGAAAGGCACCACAAAAGTTTTTCTACCTGCTTTCTGGGCTGAGATGGGGAACAGCTGAATTTTAAACTCGGCTGGTGACAAAATGTTCCAAACACACCCCATGCACAACTCCACTGGGTAAGGTGGCAGAAACGAGTTCTGTTGGTAGTTTTTACACTACCCCGGTAGGCAGCTGAAAGACACCACAGAACCGGTTCTATCTGCTTCCTGGGCTAGAGATGGGGAACAGCTGAATTTTGGACTCGGCTGGTGACAGAATGTTCCAAACACACCCCATGCACAACTCCACCGGGGAAGGTGCCAGAAACGAGTTCTGTTGGTAGTTTTTACACTACCCCAGTAGGCAAGAGAAAGGCACCACAAAACTTGTTCATACCTGCTTTCTGGGCTGAGATGGGAAACGGCTGAATTTTGGACTCGGCTGGTGACAGAATGTTCCAAACACACCCCATGCACAACTCCACCGGGGAAGGTGCCAGAAATGAGTTCTGTTGGTAGTTTTTACACTACCCCGGTAGGCAAGAGAAAGGCACCACAAAAGTTTTTCTACCTGCTTTCTGGGCTGAGATGGGGAACAGCTGAATTTTAAACTCGGCTGGTGACAAAATGTTCCAAACACACCCCATGCACAACTCCACCGGGTAAGGTGCGAGAAAGGAGTTCTGTTGGTAGTTTTTACACTACCCCGGTAGGCAGCTGAAAGGCACCACAAAACTTGTTCTATCTGCTTCCTGGGCTAGAGATGGGGAACAGCTGAATTTTGGACTCGGCTGGTGACAAAATGTTCCAAACACACCCCATGCACAACTCCACCGGGGAAGGTGCCAGAAACGAGTTCTGTTGGTAGTTTTTACACTACCCCGGTAGGCAGCTGAAAGGCACCACAAAACTTGTTCTACCTGCTTCCTGGGCTAGAGATGGGGAACAGCTGAATTTTGGACTCGGCTGGTGACAAAATGTTCCAAGCACACCCCATGCACAACTCCACCGGGGAAGGTGCCAGAAACGAGTTCTGTTGGTAGTTTATACACTACCCCGGTAGGCAGCTGAAAGGCATCACAAAACTTGTTCTACCTGCTTTCTGGGCTGAGATGGGGAACAGCTGAATTTTGGACTCGGCTGGTGAAAAAATTTTCCAAACACATCCCATGCACAACTCCACCGGGGAAGGTGCCAGAAACGAGTTCTGTTGGTAGTTTTTACACTACCCCGGTAGGCAGCTGAAAGGCACCACAAAACCGGTTCTATCTGCTTCCTGGGCTAGAGATGGGGAACAGCTGATTTTGGATTCGGCTGCTGACAGAATGTTCCAAACACACCCCATGCACAACTCCACCGGGGAAGGTGCCAGAAACGAGTTCTGTTGGTAGTTTTTACACTACCCCAGTAGGCAAGAGAAAGGCACCACAAAACTTGTTCTACCTGCTTTCTGGGCTGAGATGGGGAACGGCTGAATTTTGGACTCGGCTGGTGACAGAATGTTCCAAACACACCCCATGCACAACTCCACCGGGGAAGGTGCCAGAAATGAGTTCTGTTGGTAGTTTTTACACTACCCCGGTAGGCAAGAGAAAGGCACCACAAAAGTTTTTCTACCTGCTTTCTGGGCTGAGATGGGGAACAGCTGAATTTTAAACTCGGCTGGTGACAAAATGTTCCAAACACACCCCATGCACAACTCCACCGGGTAAGGTGCGAGAAAGGAGTTCTGTTGGTAGTTTTTACACTACCCCGGTAGGCAGCTGAAAGGCACCACAAAACCGGTTCTATCTGCTTCCTGGGCTAGAGATGGGGAACAGCTGAATTTTGGACTCGGCTGGTGACAAAATGTTCCAAACACACCCCATGCACAACTCCACCGGGGAAGGTGCCAGAAACGAGTTCTGTTGGTAGTTTTTACACTACCCCGGTAGGCAGCTGAAAGGCACCACAAAACTTGTTCTACCTGCTTCCTGGGCTAGAGATGGGGAACAGCTGAATTTTGGACTCGGCTGGTGACAAAATGTTCCCAAGCACACCCCATGCACACCTCCACCGGGGAAGGTGCCAGAAACGAGTTCTGTTGGTAGTTTATACACTACCCCGGTAGGCAGCTGAAAGGCATCACAAAACTTGTTCTACCTGCTTTCTGGGCTGAGATGGGGAACAGCTGAATTTTGGACTCGGCTGGTGAAAAAATTTTCCAAACACACCCCATGCACAACTCCACCGGGGAAGGTGCCAGAAACGAGTTCTGTTGGTAGTTTTTACACTACTACCCCGGTAGGCAGCTGAAAGGCACCACAAAACCGGTTCTATCTGCTTCCTGGGCTAGAGATGGGGAACAGCTGATTTTGGATTCGGCTGCTGACAGAATGTTCCAAACACACCCCATGCACAACTCCACCGGGGAAGGTGCCAGAAACGAGTTCTGTTGGTAGTTTTTACACTCCCCCGGTTGGCAGCTGAAAGGCACCACAAAACTTGTTCTACCTGCTTTCTGGGCTGAGATGGGGAACGGCTGAATTTTGGACTCGGCTGGTGACAAAATGTTCCAAATACACCCCACGCACAACTCCACCGGGGAAGGTGCCAGAAACGAGTTCTGTTGGTAGTTTTTACAGTACCCCGGTAGGCAGCTGAAAGGCACCACAAAACCGGTTCTATCTGCTTCCTGGGCTAGAGATGGGGAACAGCTGAATTTTGGACTCGGCTGGTGACAGAATGTTCCAAACACACCCCATGCACAACTCCACCGAGGAAGGTGCCAGAAACGAGTTCTGTTGGTAGTTTTTACAGTACCCCGGTAGGCAGCTGAAAGGCACCACAAAACCGGTTCTATCTGCTTCCTGGGCTAGAGATAGAGAACAGCTGAGTTTTGGACTCTGCTGGTGACAGAATGTTCCAAACACACCCCATGCACAACTCCACCGGGGAAGGTGCCAGAAACGAGTTCTGTTGGTAGTTTTTACAGTACCCCGGTAGGCAGCTGAAAGGCACCACAAAACCGGTTCTATCTGCTTCCTGGGCTAGAGATGGGGAACGGCTGAATTTTGGACTCGGCTGGTGACAAAATGTTCCAAACACACCCCATGCACAACTCCACCGGGGAAGGTGCCAGAAACGAGTTCTGTTGGTAGTTTTTACACTACCCCGGTAGGCAAGAGAAAGGCACCACAAAACTGGTTCTACCTGCTTTCTGGGCTGAGATGGGGAACGGCTGAGTTTTGGACTCGGCTGGTGACAAAATGTTCCAAACACACCCCATGCACACCTCCACCGGGGAAAGTGCCAGAAACGAGTTCTGTTGGTAGTTTTTACACTACCCCGGTAGGCAAGAGAAAGGCACCACAAAACTTGTTCATACCTGCTTTCTGGGCTGAGATGGGGAACGGCTGAATTTTAAACTCGGCTGGTGACAAAATGTTCCAAACACACCCCATGCACAACTCCACCGGGGAAGGTGCCAGAAACGAGTTCTGTTGGTAGTTTTTACACTACCCCGGTAGGCAGCTGAAAGGCACCACAAAACTTGTTCATACCTGCTTTCTGGGCTGAGATGGGGAATCAATGAGTTTTGGACTCGGCTGGTGACAAAATGTACCAAACACACCCCATGCACAACTCCACCGGGGAAGGTGCCAGAAACGAGTTCTGTTGGTAGTTTTTACACTACCCCGGTAGGCAGCTGAAAGGCACCACAAAACCGGTTCTACCTGCTTTCTGGGCTAGAGATGGGGAACGGCTGAATTTTGGACTCGGCTGGTGACAGAATGTTCCAAACACACCCCATGCACAACTCCACCGGGGAAGGTGGCAGAAACGAGTTCTGTTGGTAGTTTTTACACTACCCCGGTAGGCAAGAGAAAGGCACCACAAAACCGGTTCTATCTGCTTCCTGGGCTAGAGATGGGGAACAGCTGAATTTTGGACTCGGCTGGTGACAAAATGTTCCAAACACACCCCATGCACAACTCCACCGGGGAAGGTGGCAGAAACGAGTTCTGTTGGTAGTTTTTACACTACCCCGGTAGGCAAGAGAAAGGCACCACAAAACCGGTTCTATCTGCTTCCTGGGCTAGAGATGGGGAACAGCTGAATTTTGGACTCGGCTGGTGACAAAATGTTCCAAACACACCCCATGCACAACTCCACCGGGGAAGGTGCCAGAAACGAGTTCTGTTGGTAGTTTTTACACTACCCCGGTAGGCAAGAGAAAGGCACCACAAAACTTGTTCATCACCTGCTTTCTGGGCTGAGATGGGGAACGGCTGAATTTTGGACTCGGCTGGTGACAAAATGTTCCAAACACACCCCATGCACAACTCCACCGGGGAAGGTGCCAGAAATGAGTTCTTTTGGTAGTTTTTTACACTACCCCGGTAGGCAAGAGAAAGGCACCACAAAAGTTTTTCTACCTGCTTTCTGGGCTGAGATGGGGAACAGCTGAATTTTAAACTCGGCTGGTGACAAAATGTTCCAAACACACCCCATGCACAACTCCACTGGGTAAGGTGGCAGAAACGAGTTCTGTTGGTAGTTTTTACACTACCCCGGTAGGCAGCTGAAAGACACCACAGAACCGGTTCTATCTGCTTCCTGGGCTAGAGATGGGGAACAGCTGAATTTTGGACTCGGCTGGTGACAGAATGTTCCAAACACACCCCATGCACAACTCCACCGGGGAAGGTGCCAGAAACGAGTTCTGTTGGTAGTTTTTACACTACCCCAGTAGGCAAGAGAAAGGCACCACAAAACTTGTTCATACCTGCTTTCTGGCTGAGATGGGAAACGGCTGAATTTTGGACTCGGCTGGTGACAGAATGTTCCAAACACACCCCATGCACAACTCCACCGGGGAAGGTGCCAGAAATGAGTTCTGTTGGTAGTTTTTACACTACCCCGGTAGGCAAGAGAAAGGCACCACAAAAGTTTTTCTACCTGCTTTCTGGGCTGAGATGGGGAACAGCTGAATTTTAAACTCGGCTGGTGACAAAATGTTCCAAACACACCCCATGCACAACTCCACCGGGTAAGGTGCGAGAAAGGAGTTCTGTTGGTAGTTTTTACACTACCCCGGTAGGCAGCTGAAAGGCACCACAAAACTTGTTCTATCTGCTTCCTGGGCTAGAGATGGGGAACAGCTGAATTTTGGACTCGGCTGGTGACAAAATGTTCCAAACACACCCCATGCACAACTCCACCGGGGAAGGTGCCAGAAACGAGTTCTGTTGGTAGTTTTTACACTACCCCGGTAGGCAGCTGAAAGGCACCACAAAACTTGTTCTACCTGCTTCCTGGGCTAGAGATGGGGAACAGCTGAATTTTGGACTCGGCTGGTGACAAAATGTTCCAAGCACACCCCATGCACAACTCCACCGGGGAAGGTGCCAGAAACGAGTTCTGTTGGTAGTTTATACACTACCCCGGTAGGCAGCTGAAAGGCATCACAAAACTTGTTCTACCTGCTTTCTGGGCTGAGATGGGGAACAGCTGAATTTTGGACTCGGCTGGTGAAAAAATTTTCCAAACACATCCCATGCACAACTCCACCGGGGAAGGTGCCAGAAACGAGTTCTGTTGGTAGTTTTTTACACTACCCCGGTAGGCAGCTGAAAGGCACCACAAAACCGGTTCTATCTGCTTCCTGGGCTAGAGATGGGGAACAGCTGATTTTGGATTCGGCTGCTGACAGAATGTTCCAAACACACCCCATGCACAACTCCACCGGGGAAGGTGCCAGAAACGAGTTCTGTTGGTAGTTTTTACACTACCCCAGTAGGCAAGAGAAAGGCACCACAAAACTTGTTCTACCTGCTTTCTGGGCTGAGATGGGGAACGGCTGAATTTTGGACTCGGCTGGTGACAGAATGTTCCAAACACACCCCATGCACAACTCCACCGGGGAAGGTGCCAGAAATGAGTTCTGTTGGTAGTTTTTACACTACCCCGGTAGGCAAGAGAAAGGCACCACAAAAGTTTTTCTACCTGCTTTCTGGGCTGAGATGGGGAACAGCTGAATTTTAAACTCGGCTGGTGACAAAATGTTCCAAACACACCCCATGCACAACTCCACCGGGTAAGGTGCGAGAAAGGAGTTCTGTTGGTAGTTTTTACACTACCCCGGTAGGCAGCTGAAAGGCACCACAAAACCGGTTCTATCTGCTTCCTGGGCTAGAGATGGGGAACAGCTGAATTTTGGACTCGGCTGGTGACAAAATGTTCCAAACACACCCCATGCACAACTCCACCGGGGAAGGTGCCAGAAACGAGTTCTGTTGGTAGTTTTTACACTACCCCGGTAGGCAGCTGAAAGGCACCACAAAACTTGTTCTACCTGCTTCCTGGGCTAGAGATGGGGAACAGCTGAATTTTGGACTCGGCTGGTGACAAAATGTTCCAAGCACACCCCATGCACACCTCCACCGGGGAAGGTGCCAGAAACGAGTTCTGTTGGTAGTTTATACACTACCCCGGTAGGCAGCTGAAAGGCATCACAAAACTTGTTCTACCTGCTTTCTGGGCTGAGATGGGGAACAGCTGAATTTTGGACTCGGCTGGTGAAAAAATTTCCAAACACACCCCATGCACAACTCCACCGGGGAAGGTGCCAGAAACGAGTTCTGTTGGTAGTTTTTACACTACCCCGGTAGGCAGCTGAAAGGCACCACAAAACCGGTTCTATCTGCTTCCTGGGCTAGAGATGGGGAACAGCTGATTTTGGATTCGGCTGCTGACAGAATGTTCCAAACACACCCCATGCACAACTCCACCGGGGAAGGTGCCAGAAACGAGTTCTGTTGGTAGTTTTTTACACTCCCCCGGTTGGCAGCTGAAAGGCACCACAAAACTTGTTCTACCTGCTTTCTGGGCTGAGATGGGGAACGGCTGAATTTTGGACTCGGCTGGTGACAAAATGTTCCAAATACACCCCACGCACAACTCCACCGGGGAAGGTGCCAGAAACGAGTTCTGTTGGTAGTTTTTACAGTACCCCGGTAGGCAGCTGAAAGGCACCACAAAACCGGTTCTATCTGCTTCCTGGGCTAGAGATGGGGAACAGCTGAATTTTGGACTCGGCTGGTGACAGAATGTTCCAAACACACCCCATGCACAACTCCACCGAGGAAGGTGCCAGAAACGAGTTCTGTTGGTAGTTTTTACAGTACCCCGGTAGGCAGCTGAAAGGCACCACAAAACCGGTTCTATCTGCTTCCTGGGCTAGAGATAGAGAACAGCTGAGTTTTGGACTCTGCTGGTGACAGAATGTTCCAAACACACCCCATGCACAACTCCACCGGGGAAGGTGCCAGAAACGAGTTCTGTTGGTAGTTTTTACAGTACCCCGGTAGGCAGCTGAAAGGCACCACAAAACCGGTTCTATCTGCTTCCTGGGCTAGAGATGGGGAACGGCTGAATTTTGGACTCGGCTGGTGACAAAATGTTCCAAACACACCCCATGCACAACTCCACCGGGGAAGGTGCCAGAAACGAGTTCTGTTGGTAGTTTTTACACTACCCCGGTAGGCAAGAGAAAGGCACCACAAAACTGGTTCTACCTGCTTTCTGGGCTGAGATGGGGAACGGCTGAGTTTTGGACTCGGCTGGTGACAAAATGTTCCAAACACACCCCATGCACACCTCCACCGGGGAAAGTGCCAGAAACGAGTTCTGTTGGTAGTTTTTACACTACCCCGGTAGGCAAGAGAAAGGCACCACAAAACTTGTTCATACCTGCTTTCTGGGCTGAGATGGGGAACGGCTGAATTTTAAACTCGGCTGGTGACAAAATGTTCCAAACACACCCCATGCACAACTCCACCGGGGAAGGTGCCAGAAACGAGTTCTGTTGGTAGTTTTTACACTACCCCGGTAGGCAGCTGAAAGGCACCACAAAACTTGTTCATACCTGCTTTCTGGGCTGAGATGGGGAATCAATGAGTTTTGGACTCGGCTGGTGACAAAATGTACCAAACACACCCCATGCACAACTCCACCGGGGAAGGTGCCAGAAACGAGTTCTGTTGGTAGTTTTTACACTACCCCGGTAGGCAGCTGAAAGGCACCACAAAACCGGTTCTACCTGCTTTCTGGGCTAGAGATGGGGAACGGCTGAATTTTGGACTCGGCTGGTGACAGAATGTTCCAAACACACCCCATGCACAACTCCACCGGGGAAGGTGGCAGAAACGAGTTCTGTTGGTAGTTTTTACACTACCCCGGTAGGCAAGAGAAAGGCACCACAAAACCGGTTCTATCTGCTTCCTGGGCTAGAGATGGGGAACAGCTGAATTTTGGACTCGGCTGGTGACAAAATGTTCCAAACACACCCCATGCACAACTCCACCGGGGAAGGTGCCAGAAACGAGTTCTGTTGGTAGTTTTTACACTACCCCGGTAGGCAAGAGAAAGGCACCACAAAACTTGTTCATACCTGCTTTCTGGGCTGAGATGGGGAACGGCTGAATTTTGGACTCGGCTGGTGACAAAATGTTCCAAACACACCCCATGCACAACTCCACCGGGGAAGGTGCCAGAAACGAGTTCTGTTGGTAGTTTTTACACTACCCCGGTAGGCAGCTGAAAGGCACCACAAAAGTTTTTCTACCTGCTTTCTGGGCTGAGATGGGGAATCGCTGAGTTTTGGACTCGGCTGGTGACAGAATGTTCCAAACACACCCCATGCACAACTCCACCGGGGATGGTGCCAGAAACGAGTTCTGTTGGTAGTTTTTACACTACCCCGGTAGGCAGCTGAAAGGCACCACAAAACTTGTTCTACCTGCTTCCTGGGCTAGAGATGGGGAACAGCTGAATTTTGGACTCGGCTGGTGACAAAATGTTCCAAGCACACCCCATGCACAACTCCACCGGGGAAGGTGCCAGAAACGAGTTCTGTTGGTAGTTTTTACAGTACCCCGGTAGGCAGCTGAAAGGCACCACAAAACCGGTTCTATCTGCTTCCTGGGCTGAGATGGGGAATCGCTGACTTCTGGAGTCGGCTGGTGACAAAATGTTGCAAACACACCCCATGCACAACTCCACCGGGGAAGGTGCCAGAAAGGAGTTCTCTTGGTAGTTTTTACACTGCCCGGGTAGGCAGCTGAATGGCGCCACAAAAGTTCTTCTATCTGCATTCTGGGCTGAGATGGGGAATCGCTGACTTCTGGAGTCGGCTGGTGGCAAAATGTTCCAAACACACCCCATGCACAACTCCACCGGGGAAGGTGCCAGAAAGGAGTTCTCTTGGTAGTTCTTACACTGCCCCAATAGCCAGCAGAAAGGTACCACAAAAGTTGTTCTACCTCCTTTCTGGGCTGACATGGGCAATAGCTGATTCTTGCGGTCGGCTGGAGACAAAATGTTCCTTACACTCCCCATGCACAACTCCACCGCGGAAGGTGCCAGAAAGGAGTTCTGTTGGTAGTTCTTACACTGCCCCAGTAGCTAGCTAAAAGGCTCCACGAAAGTGGTTCTACCTGCTTTCTGGGCTGAGATGGGGTATCGCTGACTTCTGAAGTCGGCTGGAGACAAAATGCTCTAAACATACGGCCCATGCACAACTCCACCGGGGAAGGTGCCAGAAAGAAGTTCTTTTGGTAGTTCTTACACTGACCCAGTAGCCAGATGAAAAACACCACAAACGTTGTTCTACCTGCTTTCTGGGCTGAGATGGGGAACCGCTGAATTTTGGACTCGGCTGCTGACAGAATGTTCCAAACACACCCCATGCACAACTCCACCGGGGAAGGTGCCAGCTTGGTAGTTTTTACACTGCCCGGGTAGGCAGCTGAATGGCGCCACAAAAGTTCTTCTATCTGCATTCTGGGCTGAGATGGGGAATCGCTGACTTTTGGACTGGGCTGGTAACAAAACGTTCCTAAAACATCCCATGCACAACTCCACCGGGGAAGGTGCCAGAAAAGAGTTCTGTTGGTAGTTTTTACACTACCCCGGTAGGCAGCTGAAAGGCACCACAAAACTTGTTCATACCTGCTTTCTGGGCTGAGGTGGGGAATCAATGAGTTTTGGACTCGGCTGGTGACAGAATGTTCCAAACACACCCCATGCACAACTCCACCGGCAAAGGTGCCAGAAATGAGTTCTGTTGGTAGTTTTTACACTACCCCGGTAGGCAAGAGAAAGGCACCACAAAAGTTTTTCTACCTGCTTTCTGGGCTGAGATGGGGAACAGCTGAATTTTAAACTCGGCTGGTGACAAAATGTTCCAAACACACCCCATGCACAACTCCACCGGGGAAGGTGGCAGAAACGAGTTCTGTTGGTAGTTTTTACACTACCCCGGTAGGCAAGAGAAAGGCACCACAAAACCGGTTCTATCTGCTTCCTGGGCTAGAGATGGGGAACAGCTGAATTTTGGACTCGGCTGGTGACAAAATGTTCCAAACACACCCCATGCACAACTCCACCGGGGAAGGTGCCAGAAACGAGTTCTGTTGGTAGTTTTTACACTACCCCGGTAGGCAAGAGAAAGGCACCACAAAACTTGTTCATACCTGCTTTCTGGGCTGAGATGGGGAACGGCTGAATTTTGGACTCGGCTGGTGACAAAATGTTCCAAACACACCCCATGCACAACTCCACCGGGGAAGGTGCCAGAAATGAGTTCTTTTGGTAGTTTTTACACTACCCCGGTAGGCAAGAGAAAGGCACCACAAAAGTTTTTCTACCTGCTTTCTGGGCTGAGATGGGGAACAGCTGAATTTTAAACTCGGCTGGTGACAAAATGTTCCAAACACACCCCATGCACAACTCCACTGGGTAAGGTGGCAGAAACGAGTTCTGTTGGTAGTTTTTACACTACCCCGGTAGGCAGCTGAAAGACACCACAGAACCGGTTCTATCTGCTTCCTGGGCTAGAGATGGGGAACAGCTGAATTTTGGACTCGGCTGGTGACAGAATGTTCCAAACACACCCCATGCACAACTCCACCGGGGAAGGTGCCAGAAACGAGTTCTGTTGGTAGTTTTTACACTACCCCAGTAGGCAAGAGAAAGGCACCACAAAACTTGTTCATACCTGCTTTCTGGGCTGAGATGGGGAACAGCTGAATTTTGGACTCGGCTGGTGACAAAATGTTCCAAGCACACCCCATGCACACCTCCACCGGGGAAGGTGCCAGAAACGAGTTCTGTTGGTAGTTTATACACTACCCCGGTAGGCAGCTGAAAGGCATCACAAAACTTGTTCTACCTGCTTTCTGGGCTGAGATGGGGAACAGCTGATTTTGGATTCGGCTGCTGACAGAATGTTCCAAACACACCCCATGCACAACTCCACCGGGGAAGGTGCCAGAAACGAGTTCTGTTGGTAGTTTTTACACTACCCCAGTAGGCAAGAGAAAGGCACCACAAAACTGGTTCTACCTGCTTTCTGGGCTGAGATGGGGAACGGCTGAATTTTGGACTCGGCTGGTGACAGAATGTTCCAAACACACCCCATGCACAACTCCACCGGGGAAGGTGCCAGAAATGAGTTCTGTTGGTAGTTTTTACACTACCCCGGTAGGCAAGAGAAAGGCACCACAAAAGTTTTTCTACCTGCTTTCTGGGCTGAGATGGGGAACAGCTGAATTTTAAACTCGGCTGGTGACAAAATGTTCCAAACACACCCCATGCACAACTCCACCGGGTAAGGTGCGAGAAAGGAGTTCTGTTGGTAGTTTTTACACTACCCCGGTAGGCAGCTGAAAGGCACCACAAAACCGGTTCTATCTGCTTCCTGGGCTAGAGATGGGGAACAGCTGAATTTTGGACTCGGCTGGTGACAAAATGTTCCAAATACACCCCATGCACAACTCCACCGGGGAAGGTGGCAGAAACGAGTTCTGTTGGTAGTTTTTACACTACCCCGGTAGGCAGCTGAAAGGCACCACAAAACTTGTTCTACCTGCTTCCTGGGCTAGAGATGGGGAACAGTTGAATTTTGGACTCGGCTGGTGACAAAATGTTCCAAGCACACCCCATGCACACCTCCACCGGGGAAGGTGCCAGAAACGAGTTCTGTTGGTAGTTTATACACTACCCCGGTAGGCAGCTGAAAGGCATCACAAAACTTGTTCTACCTGCTTTCTGGGCTGAGATGGGGAACAGCTGAATTTTGGACTCGGCTGGTGAAAAAATTTTCCAAACACACCCCATGCACAACTCCACCGGGGAAGGTGCCAGAAACGAGTTCTGTTGGTAGTTTTTACACTACCCCGGTAGGCAGCTGAAAGGCACCACAAAACCGGTTCTATCTGCTTCCTGGGCTAGAGATGGGGAACAGCTGATTTTGGATTCGGCTGCTGACAGAATGTTCCAAACACACCCCATGCACAACTCCACCGGGGAAGGTGCCAGAAACGAGTTCTGTTGGTAGTTTTTACACTCCCCCGGTTGGCAGCTGAAAGGCACCACAAAACTTGTTCTACCTGCTTTCTGGGCTGAGATGGGGAATCGCTGAATTTTGGACTCGGCTGGTGACAAAATGTTCCAAATACACCCCACGCACAACTCCACCGGGGAAGGTGCCAGAAACGAGTTCTGTTGGTAGTTTTTACAGTACCCCGGTAGGCAGCTGAAAGGCACCACAAAACCGGTTCTATCTGCTTCCTGGGCTAGAGATGGGGAACAGCTGAATTTTGGACTCGGCTGGTGACAGAATGTTCCAAACACACCCCATGCACAACTCCACCGGGGAAGGTGCCAGAAAGGAGTTCTGTTGGTAGTTTCTACACTACCCCGGTTGGCAGCTGAAAGGCACCACAAAACTTGTTCTACCTGCTTTCTGGGCTGAGATGGGGAATCGCTGAGTTTTGGACTCGGCTGTTGACAAAATGTTCCAAACACACCCCATGCACAACTCCACCGGGGAAGGTGCCAGAAACGAGTTCTGTTGGTAGTTTTTACAGTACCCCGGTAGGCAGCTGAAAGGCACCACAAAACCGGTTCTATCTGCTTCCTGGGCTAGAGATGGGGAACGGCTGAATTTTGGACTCGGCTGGTGACAAAATGTTCCAAACACACCCCATGCACAACTCCACCGGGGAAGGTGCCAGAAACGAGTTCTGTTGGTAGTTTTTACACTACCCCGGTAGGCAAGAGAAAGGCACCACAAAACTGGTTCTACCTGCTTTCTGGGCTGAGATGGGGAACGGCTGAGTTTTGGACTCGGCTGGTGACAAAATGTTCCAAACACACCCCATGCACACCTCCACCGGGGAAAGTGCCAGAAACGAGTTCTGTTGGTAGTTTTTACACTACCCCGGTAGGCAAGAGAAAGGCACCACAAAACTTGTTCATACCTGCTTTCTGGGCTGAGATGGGGAACGGCTGAATTTTAAACTCGGCTGGTGACAAAATGTTCCAAACACACCCCATGCACAACTCCACCGGGGAAGGTGCCAGAAACGAGTTCTGTTGGTAGTTTTTACACTACCCCGGTAGGCAGCTGAAAGGCACCACAAAACTTGTTCATACCTGCTTTCTGGGCTGAGATGGGGAATCAATGAGTTTTGGACTCGGCTGGTGACAAAATGTTCCAAACACACCCCATGCACAACTCCACCGGGGAAGGTGCCAGAAACGAGTTCTGTTGGTAGTTTTTACACTACCCCGGTAGGCAGCTGAAAGGCACCACAAAACCGGTTCTACCTGCTTTCTGGGCTAGAGATGGGGAACGGCTGAATTTTGGACTCGGCTGGTGACAGAATGTTCCAAACACACCCCATGCACAACTCCACCGGGGAAGGTGGCAGAAACGAGTTCTGTTGGTAGTTTTTACACTACCCCGGTAGGCAAGAGAAAGGCACCACAAAACCGGTTCTATCTGCTTCCTGGGCTAGAGATGGGGAACAGCTGAATTTTGGACTCGGCTGGTGACAAAATGTTCCAAACACACCCCATGCACAACTCCACCGAGGAAGGTGCCAGAAACGAGTTCTGTTGGTAGTTTTTACACTACCCCGGTAGGCAGCTGAAAGGCACCACAAAACTTGTTCTACCTGCTTTCTGGGCTGAGATGGGGAACGGCTGAATTTTGGACTCGGCTGGTGACAAAATGTTCCAAACACACCCCATGCACACCTCCACCGGGGAAGGTGCCAGAAACGAGTTCTGTTGGTAGTTTTTACACTACCCCGGTAGGCAGCTGAAAGGCACCACAAAACCGGTTCTATCTGCTTCCTGGGCTAGAGATGGGGAATCGCTGAATTTTGGATTCGGCTGCTAACAGAATGTTCCAAACACACGCCATGCACAGCTCCACCGGGGAAGGTGCCAGAAACGAGTTCTGTTGGTAGTTTTTACACTACCCCGGTAGGCAGCTGAAAGGCACCACAAAACTTGTTCTACCTGCTTTCTGGGCTGAGATGGGGAACGGCTGAATTTTGGACTCAGCTGCTGACAAAATGTTCCAAACACACCCCATGCACAACTCCACCGGGGAAGGTGCCAGAAACAAGTTCTGTTGGTAGTTTTTACACTACCCCGGTAGGCAGCTGAAAGGCACCACAAAACTTGTTCTACCTGCTTTCTGGGCTGAGATGGGGAACGGCTGAATTTTGGACTCAGCTGGTGACAAAATGTTCCAAACACACCCCATGCAGAACTCCACCGGGTAAGGTGCGAGAAAGGAGTTCTTTTGGTAGTTTTTACACTACCCCGGTAGGCAAGAGAAAGGCACCACAAAAGTTTTTCTACCTGCTTTCTGGGCTAGAGATGGGGAACAGCTGAATTTTGGACTCGGCTGGTGACAAAATGTTCCAAACACACCCCATGCACAACTCCACCGGGGAAGGTGCCAGAAACGAGTTCTGTTGGTAGTTTTTACACTACCCCGGTAGGCAAGAGAAAGGCACCACAAAACTTGTTCTACCTGCTTTCTGGGCTGAGATGGGGAACGGCTGAATTTTGGACTCGGCTGTTGACAAAATGTTCCAAACACACCCCATGCACAACTCCACCGGGGAAGGTGCCAGAAAGGAGTTCTGTTGGTAGTTTCTACACTACCCCGGTTGGCAGCTGAAAGGCACCACAAAACTTGTTCTACCTGCTTTCTGGGCTGAGATGGGGAATCGCTGAGTTTTGGACTCGGCTGTTGACAAAATGTTCCAAACACACCCCATGCACAACTCCACCGGGGAAGGTGCCAGAAACGAGTTCTGTTGGTAGTTTTTACACTACCCCGGTAGGCAGCTGAAAGGCACCACAAAACTTGTTCTACCTGCTTTCTGGGCTGAGATGGGGAACGGCTGAATTTTGGACTCGGCTGGTGACAAAATGTTCCAAACACACCCCATGCACAACTCCACCGGGGAAGGTGCCAGAAACGAGTTCTGCTGGTAGTTTTTACACTACCCCGGTAGGCAGCTGAAAGGCACCACAAAACCGGTTCTATCTGCTTCCTGGGCTAGAGATGGGGAACAGCTGAATTTTGGATTCGGCTGCTGACAGAATGTTCCAAACACACGCCATGCACAACTCCACCGGGGAAGGTGCCAGAAACGAGTTCTGTTGGTAGTTTTTACACTACCCCGGTAGGCAGCTGAAAGGCACCACAAAACCGGTTCTATCTGCTTCCTGGGCTAGAGATGGGGAACGGCTGAATTTTGGACTCGGCTGGTGACAGAATGTTCCAAACACACCCCATGCACAACTCCACCGGGGAAGGTGCCAGAAATGAGTTCTGTTGGTAGTTTTTACAGTACCCCGGTAGGCAGCTGAAAGGCACCACAAAACTTGTTTTTCTACCTGCTTTCTGGGCTGAGATGGGGAATCGCTGAGTTTTGGACTCGGCTGTTGACAAAATGTTCCAAACACACCCCATGCACAACTCCTCCGGGGAAGGTGCCAGAAACGAGTTCTGTTGGTAGATTTAAACTACCCCGGTAGGCAGCTGAAAGGCACCACAAAACTTGTTCTACCTGCTTTCTGGGCTGAGATGGGGAATCGCTGAGTTTTGGACTCGGCTGGTGACAAAATGTTCCAAACACACCCCATGCACAACTCCACCGGGGAAGGTGCCAGAAACGAGTTCTGTTGGTAGTTTTTACACTACCCCGGTAGGCAGCTGAAAGGCACCACAAAACCGGTTCTATCTGCTTCCTGGGCTGAGATGGGGAACGGCTGAATTTTGGACTCTGCTGGTGACAGAATGTTCCAAACACACCCCATGCACAACTCCACCGGGGAAGGTGCCAGAAATGAGTTCTGTTGGTAGTTTTTACACTCCCCCGGTTGGCAGCTGAAAGGCACCACAAAACTTGTTCTACCTGCTTTCTGGGCTGAGATGGGGAACCGCTGAATTTTGGACTCCGCTGGTGACAAAATGTTCCAAACACACCCCATGCACAACTCCACCGGGTAAGGTGCGAGAAAGGAGTTCTTTTGGTAGTTTTTACACTACCCCGGTAGGCAAGAGAAAGGCACCACAAAAGTTTTTCTACCTGCTTTCTGGGCTAGAGATGGGGAACAGCTGAATTTTGGACTCGGCTGGTGACAAAATGTTCCAAACACACCCCATGCACAACTCCACCGGGGAAGGTGCCAGAAACGAGTTCTGTTGGTAGTTTTTACACTACCCCGGTAGGCAAGAGAAAGGCACCACAAAACTTGTTCATACCTGCTTTCTGGGCTGAGATGGGGAACGGCTGAATTTTGGACTCGGCTGGTGACAAAATGTTCCAAACACACCCCATGCACACCTCCACCGGGGAAGGTGCCAGAAACGAGTTCTGTTGGTAGTTTTTACACTACCCCGGTAGGCAGCTGAAAGGCACCACAAAACCGGTTCTATCTGCTTCCTGGGCTAGAGATGGGGAATCGCTGAATTTTGGATTCGGCTGCTAACAGAATGTTCCAAACACACGCCATGCACAGCTCCACCGGGGAAGGTGCCAGAAACGAGTTCTGTTGGTAGTTTTTACACTACCCCGGTAGGCAGCTGAAAGGCACCACAAAACTTGTTCTACCTGCTTTCTGGGCTGAGATGGGGAACGGCTGAATTTTGGACTCAGCTGCTGACAAAATGTTCCAAACACACCCCATGCACAACTCCACCGGGGAAGGTGCCAGAAACAAGTTCTGTTGGTAGTTTTTACACTACCCCGGTAGGCAGCTGAAAGGCACCACAAAACTTGTTCTACCTGCTTTCTGGGCTGAGATGGGGAACGGCTGAATTTTGGACTCAGCTGGTGACAAAATGTTCCAAACACACCCCATGCAGAACTCCACCGGGTAAGGTGCGAGAAAGGAGTTCTTTTGGTAGTTTTTACACTACCCCGGTAGGCAAGAGAAAGGCACCACAAAAGTTTTTCTACCTGCTTTCTGGGCTAGAGATGGGGAACAGCTGAATTTTGGACTCGGCTGGTGACAAAATGTTCCAAACACACCCCATGCACAACTCCACCGGGGAAGGTGCCAGAAACGAGTTCTGTTGGTAGTTTTTACACTACCCCGGTAGGCAAGAGAAAGGCACCACAAAACTTGTTCTACCTGCTTTCTGGGCTGAGATGGGGAACGGCTGAATTTTGGACTCGGCTGTTGACAAAATGTTCCAAACACACCCCATGCACAACTCCACCGGGGAAGGTGCCAGAAAGGAGTTCTGTTGGTAGTTTCTACACTACCCCGGTTGGCAGCTGAAAGGCACCACAAAACTTGTTCTACCTGCTTTCTGGGCTGAGATGGGGAATCGCTGAGTTTTGGACTCGGCTGTTGACAAAATGTTCCAAACACACCCCATGCACAACTCCACCGGGGAAGGTGCCAGAAACGAGTTCTGTTGGTAGTTTTTACACTACCCCGGTAGGCAGCTGAAAGGCACCACAAAACTTGTTCTACCTGCTTTCTGGGCTGAGATGGGGAACGGCTGAATTTTGGACTCGGCTGGTGACAAAATGTTCCAAACACACCCCATGCACAACTCCACCGGGGAAGGTGCCAGAAACGAGTTCTGCTGGTAGTTTTTACACTACCCCGGTAGGCAGCTGAAAGGCACCACAAAACCGGTTCTATCTGCTTCCTGGGCTAGAGATGGGGAACAGCTGAATTTTGGATTCGGCTGCTGACAGAATGTTCCAAACACACGCCATGCACAACTCCACCGGGGAAGGTGCCAGAAACGAGTTCTGTTGGTAGTTTTTACACTACCCCGGTAGGCAGCTGAAAGGCACCACAAAACCGGTTCTATCTGCTTCCTGGGCTAGAGATGGGGAACGGCTGAATTTTGGACTCGGCTGGTGACAGAATGTTCCAAACACACCCCATGCACAACTCCACCGGGGAAGGTGCCAAAATCGAGTTCTGTTGGTAGTTTTTACAGTACCCCGGTAGGCAGCTGAAAGGCACCACAAAACTTGTTTTTCTACCTGCTTTCTGGGCTGAGATGGGGAATCGCTGAGTTTTGGACTCGGCTGTTGACAAAATGTTCCAAACACACCCCATGCACAACTCCTCCGGGGAAGGTGCCAGAAACGAGTTCTGTTGGTAGATTTAAACTACCCCGGTAGGCAGCTGAAAGGCACCACAAAACTTGTTCTACCTGCTTTCTGGGCTGAGATGGGGAATCGCTGAGTTTTGGACTCGGCTGGTGACAAAATGTTCCAAACACACCCCATGCACAACTCCACCGGGGAAGGTGCCAGAAACGAGTTCTGTTGGTAGTTTTTACACTACCCCGGTAGGCAGCTGAAAGGCACCACAAAACCGGTTCTATCTGCTTCCTGGGCTGAGATGGGGAACGGCTGAATTTTGGACTCTGCTGGTGACAGAATGTTCCAAACACACCCCATGCACAACTCCACCGGGGAAGGTGCCAGAAATGAGTTCTGTTGGTAGTTTTTACACTCCCCCGGTTGGCAGCTGAAAGGCACCACAAAACTTGTTCTACCTGCTTTCTGGGCTGAGATGGGGAACGGCTGAATTTTGGACTCAGCTGGTGACAAAATGTTCCAAACACACCCCATGCACAACTCCACCGGGTAAGGTGCGAGAAAGGAGTTCTTTTGGTAGTTTTTACACTACCCCGGTAGGCAAGAGAAAGGCACCACAAAAGTTTTTCTACCTGCTTTCTGGGCTAGAGATGGGGAACAGCTGAATTTTGGACTCGGCTGGTGACAAAATGTTCCAAACACACCCCATGCACAACTCCACCGGGGAAGGTGCGAGAAAGGAGTTCTGTTGGTAGTTTTTACACTACCCCGGTAGGCAAGAGAAAGGCAGCACAAAAGTTTTTCTACCTGCTTTCTGGGCTGAGATGGGGAACGGCTGAATTTTGGACTCGGCTGTTGACAAAATGTTCCAAACACACCCCATGCACAACTCCACCGGGGAAGGTGCCAGAAAGGAGTTCTGTTGGTAGTTTCTACACTACCCCGGTTGGCAGCTGAAAGGCACCACAAAACTTGTTCTACCTGCTTTCTGGGCTGAGATGGGGAATCGCTGAGTTTTGGACTCGGCTGTTGACAAAATGTTCCAAACACACCCCATGCACAACTCCACCGGGGAAGGTGCCAGAAACGAGTTCTGTTGGTAGTTTTTACACTACCCCGGTAGGCAGCTGAAAGGCACCACAAAACTTGTTCTACCTGCTTTCTGGGCTGAGATGGGGAACGGCTGAATTTTGGACTCGGCTGGTGACAAAATGTTCCAAACACACCCCATGCACAACTCCACCGGGGAAGGTGGCAGAAACGAGTTCTGCTGGTAGTTTTTACACTACCCCGGTAGGCAGCTGAAAGGCACCACAAAACCGGTTCTATCTGCTTCCTGGGCTAGAGATGGGGAACGGCTGAATTTTGGACTCGGCTGGTGACAGAATGTTCCAAACACACCCCATGCACAACTCCACCGGGGAAGGTGCCAAAATCGAGTTCTGTTGGTAGTTTTTACAGTACCCCGGTAGGCAGCTGAAAGGCACCACAAAACTTGTTTTTCTACCTGCTTTCTGGGCTGAGATGGGGAATCGCTGAGTTTTGGACTCGGCTGTTGACAAAATGTTCCAAACACACCCCATGCACAACTCCTCCGGGGAAGGTGCCAGAAACGAGTTCTGTTGGTAGATTTAAACTACCCCGGTAGGCAGCTGAAAGGCACCACAAAACTTGTTCTACCTGCTTTCTGGGCTGAGATGGGGAATCGCTGAGTTTTGGACTCGGCTGGTGACAAAATGTTCCAAACACACCCCATGCACAACTCCACCGGGGAAGGTGCCAGAAACGAGTTCTGTTGGTAGTTTTTACACTACCCCGGTAGGCAGCTGAAAGGCACCACAAAACCGGTTCTATCTGCTTCCTGGGCTGAGATGGGGAACGGCTGAATTTTGGACTCTGCTGGTGACAGAATGTTCCAAACACACCCCATGCACAACTCCACCGGGGAAGGTGCCAGAAATGAGTTCTGTTGGTAGTTTTTACACTCCCCCGGTTGGCAGCTGAAAGGCACCACAAAACTTGTTCTACCTGCTTTCTGGGCTGAGATGGGGAATCAATGAGTTTTGGACTCGGCTGGTGACAAAATGTTCCAAACACACCCCATGCACAACTCCACCGGGGAAGGTGCCAGAAACGAGTTCTGTTGGTAGTTTCTACACTACCCCGGTAGGCAGCTGAAAGGCACCACAAAACTTGTTCTACCTGCTTTCTGGGCTGAGATGGGGAACAGCTGAATTTTGGACTCGGCTGGTGACAAAATGTTCCAAACACACCCCATGCACAACTCCTCCGGGGAAGGTGCCAGAAATGAGTTCTGTTGGTAGGTTTAAACTACCCCGGTAGGCAGCTGAAAGGCACCACAAAACTTGTTCTACCTGCTTTCTGTGCTGTGATGGGGAATCGCTGAGTTTTGGACCCGGCTGGTGACAAAATGTTCCAAACACACCCCATGCACAACTCCACCGGGGAAGGTGCCAGAAACGAGTTCTGTTGGTAGTTTTTACACTACCCCAGTAGGCAAGAGAAAGGCACCACAAAACTTGTTCATACCCGCTTTCTGGGCTGAGATGGGGAACGGCTGAATTTTGGACTCGGCTGGTGACAGAATGTTCCAAACACACCCCATGCACAACTCCACCGGGGAAGGTGCCAGAAACGAGTTCTGTTGGTAGTTTTTACACTACCCCGGTAGGCAAGAGAAAGGCACCACAAAACTTGTTCTGGGCTGAGATGGGGAATCGCTGAGTTTTGGACTCGGCTGTTGACAAAATGTTCCAAACACACCCCATGCACAACTCCACCGAGGAAGGTGCCAGAAACGAGTTCTGTTGGTAGTTTTTACACTACCCCGGTTGGCAGCTGAAAGGCACCACAAAACCGGTTCTACCTGCTTCCTGGGCTAGAGATGGGGAACAGCTGAATTTTGGACTCGGCTGGTGACAGAATGTTCCAAACACACCCCATGCACAACTCCACCGAGGAAGGTGCCAGAAACGAGTTCTGTTGGTAGTTTTTACACTACCCCGGTAGGCAAGAGAAAGGCACCACAAAACTTGTTCTACCTGCTTTCTGGGCTGAGATGGGGAACGGCTGAATTTTGGACTCGGCTGGTGACAAAATGTTCCAAACACACCCCATGCACACCTCCACCGGGGAAAGTGCCAGATACGAGTTCTGTTGGTAGTTTTTACACTACCCCGGTAGGCAGCTGAAAGGCACCACAAAACTTGTTCTACCTGCTTTCTGGGCTGAGATGGGGAATCGCTGAATTTTGGACTCGGCTGGTGACAAAATGTTCCAAACACACCCCATGCACAGCTCCACCGGGGAAGGTGCCAGAAACGAGTTCTGTTGGTAGTTTTTACACTACCCCGGTAGGCAGCTGAAAGGCACCACAAAACTTGTTCTACCTGCTTTCTGGGCTGAGATGGGGAACGGCTGAATTTTGGACTCGGCTGGTGACAAAATGTTCCAAACACACCCCATGCACAACTCCACCGGGGAAGGTGGCAGAAACGAGTTCTGTTGGTAGTTTTTACACTACCCCGGTTGGCAGCTGAAAGGCACCACAAAACCGGTTCTACCTGCTTCCTGGGCTAGAGATGGGGAACAGCTGAATTTTGGACTCGGCTGGTGACAGAATGTTCCAAACACACCCCATGCACAACTCCACCGAGGAAGGTGCCAGAAACGAGTTCTGTTGGTAGTTTTTACACTACCCCGGTAGGCAAGAGAAAGGCACCACAAAACTTGTTCTACCTGCTTTCTGGGCTGAGATGGGGAACGGCTGAATTTTGGACTCGGCTGGTGACAAAATGTTCCAAACACACCCCATGCACACCTCCACCGGGGAAGGTGCCAGAAACGAGTTCTGTTGGTAGTTTTTACACTACCCCGGTAGGCAGCTGAAAGGCACCACAAAACTTGTTCTACCTGCTTTCTGGGCTGAGATGGGGAATCGCTAAGTTTTGGACTCGGCTGTTGACAAAATGTTCCAAACACACCCCATGCACAACTCCACCGGGGAAGGTGCCAGAAACGAGTTCTGTTGGTAGTTTTTACACTACCCCGGTAGGCAAGAGAAAGGCACCACAAAACTTGTTCTACCTGCTTTCTGGGCTGAGATGGGGAACGGCTGAATTTTGGACTCGGCTGGTGACAAAATGTTCCAAACACACCCCATGCACACCTCCACCGGGGAAAGTGCCAGATACGAGTTCTGTTGGTAGTTTTTACACTACCCCGGTTGGCAGCTGAAAGGCACCACAAAACTTGTTCTACCTGCTTTCTGGGCTGAGATGGGGAATCGCTGAATTTTGGACTCGGCTGGTGACAAAATGTTCCAAACACACCCCATGCACAGCTCCACCGGGGAAGGTGCCAGAAACGAGTTCTGTTGGTAGTTTTTACACTACCCCGGTAGGCAGCTGAAAGGCACCACAAAACTTGTTCTACCTGCTTTCTGGGCTGAGATGGGGAACGGCTGAATTTTGGACTCGGCTGGTGACAGAATGTTCCAAACACACCCCATGCACAACTCCACCGGGGAAGGTGCCAGAAACAAGTTCTGTTGGTAGTTTTTACACTACCCCGGTAGGCAAGAGAAAGGCACCACAAAACTTGTTCTACCTGCTTTCTGGGCTGAGATGGGGAACGGCTGAATTTTGGACTCGGCTGGTGACAAAATGTTCCAAACACACCCCATGCACACCTCCACCGGGGAAGGTGCCAGAAACGAGTTCTGTTGGTAGTTTTTACACTACCCCGGTAGGCAGCTGAAAGGCACCACAAAACTTGTTCTACCTGCTTTCTGGGCTGAGATGGGGAACGGCTGAGTTTTGGACTCGGCTGGTGACAAAATGTTCCAAACACACCCCATGCACACCTCCACCGGGGAAAGTGCCAGAAACGAGTTCTGTTGGTAGTTTTTACACTACCCCGGTTGGCAGCTGAAAGGCACCACAAAACTTGTTCTACCTGCTTTCTGGGCTGAGATGGGGAACAGCTGAGTTTTGGACTCGGCTGGTGACAAAATGTTCCAAACACACCCCATGTACAACTCCACCGAGGAAGGTGCCAAAATCGAGTTCTGTTGGTAGTTTTTACACTACCCCGGTAGGCAGCTGAAAGGCACCACTAAACCGGTTATATCTGCTTTCTGGGCTAGAGATAGGGAACAGCTGAATTTTGGACTCTGCTGGTGACAGAATGTTCCAAACACACCCCATGCACACCTCCACCGGGGAACGTGCCAGAAACGAGTTCTGTTGGTAGTTTTTACACTACCCCGGTAGGCAGCTGAAAGGCACCACAAAACTCGTTCTACCTGCTTTCTGGGCTGAGATGGGGAACGGCTGAATTTTGGACTCGGCTGGTGACAAAATGTTCCAAACACACCCCATGCACAACTCCACCGGGGAAGGTGCCAGAAACGAGTTCTGTTGGTAGTTTTTACACTACCCCGGTAGGCAGCTGAAAGGCACCACAAAACTTGTTCTACCTGCTTTCTGGGCTGAGATGGGGAATGGCTGAGTTTTGGACTCGGCTGGTGACAAAATGTTCCAAACACACCCCATGCACAACTCCACCGGGGAAGGTGCCAGAAGCGAGTTCTGTTGGTAGTTTTTACACTACCCCGGTAGGCAGCTGAAAGGCACCACAAAAGTTGTTCTACCTGCTTTCTGGGCTGAGATGGGGAACGGCTGAATTTTGGACTCGGCTGGTGACAAAATGTTCCAAACACACCCCATGCACAACTCCACCGGGGAAGGTGCCAGAAACGAGTTCTGTTGGTAGTTTTTACACTACCCCGGTAGGCAGCTGAAAGGCACCACAAAACTTGTTCTACCTGCTTTCTGGGCTGAGATGGGGAACGGCTGAATTTTGGACTCGGCTGGTGACAAAATGTTCCAAATACACCCCATGCACAACTCCACCGGGGAAGGTGCCAGAAACGAGTTCTGTTGGTAGTTTTTACAGTACCCCGGTAGGCAGCTGAAAGGCACCACAAAACCGGTTCTATCTGCTTCCTGGGCTAGAGATAGAGAACAGCTGAGTTTTGGACTCTGCTGGTGACAGAATGTTCCAAACACACCCCATGCACAACTCCACCGGGGAAGGTGCCAGAAACGAGTTCTGTTGGTAGTTTTTACAGTACCCCGGTAGGCAGCTGAAAGGCACCACAAAACCGGTTCTATCTGCTTCCTGGGCTAGAGATGGGGAACGGCTGAAGTTTGGACTCGGCTGGTGACAAAATGTTCCAAACACACCCCATGCACACCTCCACCGGGGAAAGTGCCAGAAACGAGTTCTGTTGGTAGTTTTTACACTACCCCGGTTGGCAGCTGAAAGGCACCACAAAACTTGTTCTACCTGCTTCCTGGGCTGAGATGGGGAACGGCTGAGTTTTGGACTCGGCTGGTGACAAAATGTTCCAAACACACCCCATGCACAACTCCACCGGGGAAGGTGCCAGAAACGAGTTCTGTTGGTAGTTTTTACACTACCCCGGTAGGCAGCTGAAAGGCACCACAAAACTTGTTCATACCTGCTTTCTGGGCTGAGGTGGGGAATCAATGAGTTTTGGACTCGGCTGGTGACAGAATGTTCCAAACACACCCCATGCACAACTCCACCGGCAAAGGTGCCAGAAATGAGTTCTGTTGGTAGTTTTTACATTACCCCGGTAGGCAAGAGA
Organism: Falco biarmicus; assembly: GCF_023638135.1. Lineage (NCBI taxonomy): Eukaryota > Metazoa > Chordata > Aves > Falconiformes > Falconidae > Falco > Falco biarmicus. The sequence goes on along the minus strand of NW_026612000.1, from coordinate 105,619 downwards.
AAGGCACCACAAAAGCTTTTCTACCTGCTTTCTGGGCTGAGATGGGGAACAGCTGAATTTTAAACTCGGCTGGTGACAAAATGTTCCAAACACACCCCATGCACAACTCCACCGGGGAAGGTGGCAGAAACGAGTTCTGTTGGTAGTTTTTACACTACCCCGGTAGGCAAGAGAAAGGCACCACAAAACTTGTTCTATCTGCTTCCTGGGCTAGAGATGGGGAACAGCTGAATTTTGGACTCGGCTGGTGACAAAATGTTCCAAACACACCCCATGCACAACTCCACCGGGGAAGGTGCCAGAAACGAGTTCTGTTGGTAGTTTTTACACTACCCCGGTAGGCAAGAGAAAGGCACCACAAAACTTGTTCATACCTGCTTTCTGGGCTGAGATGGGGAACGGCTGAATTTTGGACTCGGCTGGTGACAAAATGTTCCAAACACACCCCATGCACAACTCCACCGGGGAAGGTGGCAGAAATGAGTTCTGTTGGTAGTTTTTACACTACCCCGGTAGGCAAGAGAAAGGCACCACAAAACTTGTTCTACCTGCTTTCTGGGCTGAGATGGGGAACGGCTGAATTTTGGACTCGGCTGGTGACAAAATGTTCCAAACACACCCCATGCACACCTCCACCGGGGAAAGTGCCAGATACGAGTTCTGTTGGTAGTTTTTACACTCCCCCGGTTGGCAGCTGAAAGGCACCACAAAACCGGTTCTATCTGCTTCCTGGGCTAGAGATGGGGAACAGCTGAATTTTGGACTCGGCTGGTGACAAAATGTTCCAAGCACACCCCATGCACAACTCCACCGGGGAAGGTGCCAGAAACGAGTTCTGTTGGTAGTTTTTACACTACCCCGGTAGGCAAGAGAAAGGCACCACAAAACTTGTTCATACCTGCTTTCTGGGCTGAGATGGGGAACGGCTGAATTTTGGACTCGGCTGGTGACAAAATGTTCCAAACACACCCCATGCACAACTCCACCGGGGAAGGTGCCAGAAACGAGTTCTGTTGGTAGTTTTTACACTACCCCGGTAGGCAGCTGAAAGGCACCACAAAAGTTTTTCTACCTGCTTTCTGGGCTGAGATGGGGAATCGCTGAGTTTTGGACTCGGCTGTTGACAAAATGTTCCAAACACACCCCATGCACAACTCCACCGGGGAAGGTGCCAGAAGCGAGTTCTGTTGGTAGTTTTTACACTACCCCGGTAGGCAGCTGAAAGGCACCACAAAACTTGTTTATACCTGCTTTCTGGGCTGAGATGGGGAACGGCTGAATTTTGGACTCTGCTGGTGACAGAATGTTCCAAACACACCCCATGCACAACTCCACCGGGGAAGGTGCCAAAATCGAGTTCTGTTGGTAGTTTTTACACTACCCCGGTAGGCAAGAGAAAGGCACCACAAAACCGGTTCTAGTTGCTTCCTGGGCTAGAGATAGGGAACAGCTGAATTTTGGACTCGGCTGGTGACAGAATGTTCCAAACACACCCCATGCACAACTCCACCGGGGAAGGTGCCAGAAACGAGTTCTGTTGGTAGTTTTTACACTACCCCGGTAGGCAGCTGAAAGGCACCACAAAACTTGTTCTACCTGCTTTCTGGGCTGAGATGGGGAACGGCTGTATTTTGGACTCGGCTGGTGACAAAATGTTCCAAACACACCCCATGCACACCTCCACCGGGGAAGGTGCCAGAAACGAGTTCTGTTGGTAGTTTTTACACTACCCCGGTAGGCAGCTGAAAGGCACCACAAAACTTGTTCTACCTGCTTTCTGGGCTGAGATGGGGAACGGCTGAGTTTTGGACTCGGCTGGTGACAAAATGTTCCAAACACACCCCATGCACACCTCCACCGGGGAAAGTGCCAGAAACGAGTTCTGTTGGTAGTTTTTACACTACCCCGGTTGGCAGCTGAAAGGCACCACAAAACTTGTTCTACCTGCTTTCTGGGCTGAGATGGGGAACAGCTGAGTTTTGGACTCGGCTGGTGACAAAATGTTCCAAACACACCCCATGTACAACTCCACCGAGGAAGGTGCCAAAATCGAGTTCTGTTGGTAGTTTTTACACTACCCCGGTAGGCAGCTGAAAGGCACCACTAAACCGGTTATATCTGCTTTCTGGGCTAGAGATAGGGAACAGCTGAATTTTGGACTCTGCTGGTGACAGAATGTTCCAAACACACCCCATGCACACCTCCACCGGGGAACGTGCCAGAAACGAGTTCTGTTGGTAGTTTTTACACTACCCCGGTAGGCAGCTGAAAGGCACCACAAAACTCGTTCTACCTGCTTTCTGGGCTGAGATGGGGAACGGCTGAATTTTGGACTCGGCTGGTGACAAAATGTTCCAAACACACCCCATGCACAACTCCACCGGGGAAGGTGCCAGAAACGAGTTCTGTTGGTAGTTTTTACACTACCCCGGTAGGCAGCTGAAAGGCACCACAAAACTTGTTCTACCTGCTTTCTGGGCTGAGATGGGGAATGGCTGAGTTTTGGACTCGGCTGGTGACAAAATGTTCCAAACACACCCCATGCACAACTCCACCGGGGAAGGTGCCAGAAGCGAGTTCTGTTGGTAGTTTTTACACTACCCCGGTAGGCAGCTGAAAGGCACCACAAAAGTTGTTCTACCTGCTTTCTGGGCTGAGATGGGGAACGGCTGAATTTTGGACTCGGCTGGTGACAAAATGTTCCAAACACACCCCATGCACAACTCCACCGGGGAAGGTGCCAGAAACGAGTTCTGTTGGTAGTTTTTACACTACCCCGGTAGGCAGCTGAAAGGCACCACAAAACTTGTTCTACCTGCTTTCTGGGCTGAGATGGGGAACGGCTGAATTTTGGACTCGGCTGGTGACAAAATGTTCCAAATACACCCCATGCACAACTCCACCGGGGAAGGTGCCAGAAACGAGTTCTGTTGGTAGTTTTTACAGTACCCCGGTAGGCAGCTGAAAGGCACCACAAAACCGGTTCTATCTGCTTCCTGGGCTAGAGATAGAGAACAGCTGAGTTTTGGACTCTGCTGGTGACAGAATGTTCCAAACACACCCCATGCACAACTCCACCGGGGAAGGTGCCAGAAACGAGTTCTGTTGGTAGTTTTTACAGTACCCCGGTAGGCAGCTGAAAGGCACCACAAAACCGGTTCTATCTGCTTCCTGGGCTAGAGATGGGGAACGGCTGAAGTTTGGACTCGGCTGGTGACAAAATGTTCCAAACACACCCCATGCACACCTCCACCGGGGAAAGTGCCAGAAACGAGTTCTGTTGGTAGTTTTTACACTACCCCGGTTGGCAGCTGAAAGGCACCACAAAACTTGTTCTACCTGCTTCCTGGGCTGAGATGGGGAACGGCTGAGTTTTGGACTCGGCTGGTGACAAAATGTTCCAAACACACCCCATGCACAACTCCACCGGGGAAGGTGCCAGAAACGAGTTCTGTTGGTAGTTTTTACACTACCCCGGTAGGCAGCTGAAAGGCACCACAAAACTTGTTCATACCTGCTTTCTGGGCTGAGGTGGGGAATCAATGAGTTTTGGACTCGGCTGGTGACAGAATGTTCCAAACACACCCCATGCACAACTCCACCGGCAAAGGTGCCAGAAATGAGTTCTGTTGGTAGTTTTTACATTACCCCGGTAGGCAAGAGAAAGGCACCACAAAAGCTTTTCTACCTGCTTTCTGGGCTGAGATGGGGAACAGCTGAATTTTAAACTCGGCTGGTGACAAAATGTTCCAAACACACCCCATGCACAACTCCACCGGGGAAGGTGGCAGAAACGAGTTCTGTTGGTAGTTTTTACACTACCCCGGTAGGCAAGAGAAAGGCACCACAAAACCGGTTCTATCTGCTTCCTGGGCTAGAGATGGGGAACAGCTGAATTTTGGACTCGGCTGGTGACAAAATGTTCCAAACACACCCCATGCACAACTCCACCGGGGAAGGTGCCAGAAACGAGTTCTGTTGGTAGTTTTTACACTACCCCGGTAGGCAAGAGAAAGGCACCACAAAACTTGTTCATACCTGCTTTCTGGGCTGAGATGGGGAACGGCTGAATTTTGGACTCGGCTGGTGACAAAATGTTCCAAACACACCCCATGCACAACTCCACCGGGGAAGGTGCCAGAAACGAGTTCTGTTGGTAGTTTTTACACTACCCCGGTAGGCAAGAGAAAGGCACCACAAAACTTGTTCTACCTGCTTTCTGGGCTGAGATGGGGAACGGCTGAATTTTGGACTCGGCTGGTGACAAAATGTTCCAAACACACCCCATGCACACCTCCACCGGGGAAAGTGCCAGATACGAGTTCTGTTGGTAGTTTTTACACTCCCCCGGTTGGCAGCTGAAAGGCACCACAAAACCGGTTCTATCTGCTTCCTGGGCTAGAGATGGGGAACAGCTGAATTTTGGACTCGGCTGGTGACAAAATGTTCCAAACACACCCCATGCACAACTCCACCGGGGAAGGTGCCAGAAACGAGTTCTGTTGGTAGTTTTTACACTACCCCGGTAGGCAAGAGAAAGGCACCACAAAACTTGTTCATACCTGCTTTCTGGGCTGAGATGGGGAACGGCTGAATTTTGGACTCGGCTGGTGACAAAATGTTCCAAACACACCCCATGCACAACTCCACCGGGGAAGGTGCCAGAAACGAGTTCTGTTGGTAGTTTTTACACTACCCCGGTAGGCAGCTGAAAGGCACCACAAAAGTTTTTCTACCTGCTTTCTGGGCTGAGATGGGGAATCGCTGAGTTTTGGACTCGGCTGTTGACAAAATGTTCCAAACACACCCCATGCACAACTCCACCGGGGAAGGTGCCAGAAGCGAGTTCTGTTGGTAGTTTTTACACTACCCCGGTAGGCAGCTGAAAGGCACCACAAAACTTGTTTATACCTGCTTTCTGGGCTGAGATGGGGAACGGCTGAATTTTGGACTCTGCTGGTGACAGAATGTTCCAAACACACCCCATGCACAACTCCACCGGGGAAGGTGCCAAAATCGAGTTCTGTTGGTAGTTTTTACACTACCCCGGTAGGCAGCTGAAAGGCACCACAAAACCGGTTCTAGTTGCTTCCTGGGCTAGAGATAGGGAACAGCTGAATTTTGGACTCGGCTGGTGACAGAATGTTCCAAACACACCCCATGCACAACTCCACCGGGGAAGGTGCCAGAAACGAGTTCTGTTGGTAGTTTTTACACTACCCCGGTAGGCAGCTGAAAGGCACCACAAAACTTGTTCTACCTGCTTTCTGGGCTGAGATGGGGAACAGCTGAATTTTGGACTTGGCTGGTGACAAAATGTTCCAAACACACCCCATGCACAACTCCACCGGCAAAGGTGCCAGAAACGAGTTCTGTTGGTAGTTTTTACACTACCCCGGTAGGCAGCTGAAAGGCACCACAAAACTTGTTCATACCTGCTTTCTGGGCTGAGATGGGGAACGGCTGAATTTTGGACTTGGCTGGTGACAAAATGTTCCAAACACACCCCATGCACAACTCCACCGGGGAAGGTGCCAGAAACGAGTTCTGTTGGTAGTTTTTACACTACCCCGGTAGGCAGCTGAAAGGCACCACAAAACCGGTTCTATCTGCTTCCTGGGCTAGAGATGGGGAACAGCTGAATTTTGGATTCGGCTGCTGACAGAATGTTCCAAACACACCCCATGCACAACTCCACCGGGGAAGGTGCCAGAAACGAGTTCTGTTGGTAGTTTTTACACTACCCCGGTAGGCAGCTGAAAGGCACCACAAAACCGGTTCTATCTGCTTCCTGGGCTAGAGATGGGGAACGGCTGAATTTTGGACTCGGCTGGTGACAGAATGTTCCAAACACACCCCATGCACAACTCCACCGGGGAAGGTGCCAAAATCGAGTTCTGTTGGTAGTTTTTACAGTACCCCGGTAGGCAGCTGAAAGGCACCACAAAACTTGTTTTTCTACCTGCTTTCTGGGCTGAGATGGGGAATCGCTGAGTTTTGGACTCGGCTGCTGACAAAATGTTCCAAACACACCCCATGCACACCTCCACCGGGGAAGGTGCCAGAAAGGAGTTCTGTTGGTAGTTTCTACACTACCCCGGTAGGCAGCTGAAAGGCACCACAAAACTTGTTCTACCTGCTTTCTGGGCTGAGATGGGGAATCGCTAAGTTTTGGACTCGGCTGTTGACAAAATGTTCCAAACACACCCCATGCACACCTCCACCGGGGAAGGTGCCAGAAACGAGTTCTGTTGGTAGTTTCTACACTACCCCGGTAGGCAGCTGAAAGGCACCACAAAACTTGTTCTACCTGCTTTCTGGGCTGAGATGGGGAACGGCTGAATTTTGGACTCGGCTGGTGACAAAATGTTCCAAACACACCCCATGCACACCTCCACCGGGGAAGGTGCCAGAAATGAGTTCTGTTGGTAGTTTTTACACTACCCCGGTTGGCAGCTGAAAGGCACCACAAAACCGGTTCTACCTGCTTCCTGGGCTAGAGATGGGGAACAGCTGAATTTTGGACTCGGCTGGTGACAGAATGTTCCAAACACACCCCATGCACAACTCCACCGAGGAAGGTGGCAGAAACGAGTTCTGTTGGTAGTTTTTACACTACCCCGGTAGGCAAGAGAAAGGCACCACAAAACTTGTTCTACCTGCTTTCTGGGCTGAGATGGGGAACGGCTGAATTTTGGACTCGGCTGGTGACAAAATGTTCCAAACACACCCCATGCACACCTCCACCGGGGAAGGTGCCAGAAACGAGTTCTGTTGGTAGTTTTTACACTACCCCGGTAGGCAAGAGAAAGGCACCACAAAACTTGTTCTACCTGCTTTCTGGGCTGAGATGGGGAACGGCTGAATTTTGGACTCGGCTGGTGACAAAATGTTCCAAACACACCCCATGCACACCTCCACCGGGGAAGGTGCCAGAAACGAGTTCTGTTGGTAGTTTTTACACTACCCCGGTAGGCAGCTGAAAGGCACCACAAAACTTGTTCTACCTGCTTTCTGGGCTAGAGATGGGGAACGGCTGAATTTTGGACTCGGCTGGTGACAAAATGTTCCAAACACACCCCATGCACAACTCCACCGGGGAAGGTGCCAGAAACGAGTTCTGTTGGTAGTTTTTACACTACCCCGGTAGGCAAGAGAAAGGCACCACAAAACTTGTTCTACCTGCTTTCTGGGCTGAGATGGGGAACGGCTGAATTTTGGACTCGGCTGGTGACAAAATGTTCCAAACACACCCCATGCACACCTCCACCGGGGAAAGTGCCAGATACGAGTTCTGTTGGTAGTTTTTACACTACCCCGGTTGGCAGCTGAAAGGCACCACAAAACTTGTTCTACCTGCTTTCTGGGCTGAGATGGGGAATCGCTGAATTTTGGACTCGGCTGGTGACAAAATGTTCCAAACACACCCCATGCACACCTCCACCGGGGAAGGTGCCAGAAACGAGTTCTGTTGGTAGTTTTTACACTACCCCGGTAGGCAGCTGAAAGGCACCACAAAACTTGTTCTACCTGCTTTCTGGGCTGAGATGGGGAACGGCTGAATTTTGGACTCGGCTGGTGACAGAATGTTCCAAACACACCCCATGCACAACTCCACCGGGGAAGGTGCCAAAATCGAGTTCTGTTGGTAGTTTTTACAGTACCCCGGTAGGCAGCTGAAAGGCACCACAAAACTTGTTTTTCTACCTGCTTTCTGGGCTGAGATGGGGAATCGCTGAGTTTTGGACTCGGCTGTTGACAAAATGTTCCAAACACACCCCATGCACACCTCCACCGGGGAAGGTGCCAGAAAGGAGTTCTGTTGGTAGTTTCTACACTACCCCGGTAGGCAGCTGAAAGGCACCACAAAACTTGTTCTACCTGCTTTCTGGGCTGAGATGGGGAATCGCTGAGTTTTGGACTCGGCTGTTGACAAAATGTTCCAAACACACCCCATGCACAACTCCACCGGGGAAGGTGCCAGAAACGAGTTCTGTTGGTAGTTTTTACACTACCCCGGTAGGCAGCTGAAAGGCACCACAAAACTTGTTCATACCTGCTTTCTGGGCTGAGATGGGGAACGGCTGAATTTTGGACTCGGCTGGTGACAAAATGTTCCAAACACACCCCATGCACAACTCCACCGGGGAAGGTGCCAGAAACGAGTTCTGCTGGTAGTTTTTACACTACCCCGGTAGGCAGCTGAAAGGCACCACAAAACCGGTTCTATCTGCTTCCTGGGCTAGAGATGGGGAACAGCTGAATTTTGGATTCGGCTGCTGACAGAATGTTCCAAACACACGCCATGCACAACTCCACCGGGGAAGGTGCCAGAAACGAGTTCTGTTGGTAGTTTTTACACTACCCCGGTAGGCAGCTGAAAGGCACCACAAAACCGGTTCTATCTGCTTCCTGGGCTAGAGATGGGGAACGGCTGAATTTTGGACTCGGCTGGTGACAGAATGTTCCAAACACACCCCATGCACAACTCCACCGGGGAAGGTGCCAAAATCGAGTTCTGTTGGTAGTTTTTACAGTACCCCGGTAGGCAGCTGAAAGGCACCACAAAACTTGTTTTTCTACCTGCTTTCTGGGCTGAGATGGGGAATCGCTGAGTTTTGGACTCGGCTGTTGACAAAATGTTCCAAACACACCCCATGCACAACTCCTCCGGGGAAGGTGCCAGAAACGAGTTCTGTTGGTAGATTTAAACTACCCCGGTAGGCAGCTGAAAGGCACCACAAAACTTGTTCTACCTGCTTTCTGGGCTGAGATGGGGAATCGCTGAGTTTTGGACTCGGCTGGTGACAAAATGTTCCAAACACACCCCATGCACAACTCCACCGGGGAAGGTGCCAGAAACGAGTTCTGTTGGTAGTTTTTACACTACCCCGGTAGGCAGCTGAAAGGCACCACAAAACCGGTTCTATCTGCTTCCTGGGCTGAGATGGGGAACGGCTGAATTTTGGACTCTGCTGGTGACAGAATGTTCCAAACACACCCCATGCACAACTCCACCGGGGAAGGTGCCAGAAATGAGTTCTGTTGGTAGTTTTTACACTCCCCCGGTTGGCAGCTGAAAGGCACCACAAAACTTGTTCTACCTGCTTTCTGGGCTGAGATGGGGAATCAATGAGTTTTGGACTCGGCTGGTGACAAAATGTTCCAAACACACCCCATGCACAACTCCACCGGGGAAGGTGCCAGAAACGAGTTCTGTTGGTAGTTTCTACACTACCCCGGTAGGCAGCTGAAAGGCACCACAAAACTTGTTCTACCTGCTTTCTGGGCTGAGATGGGGAACAGCTGAATTTTGGACTCGGCTGGTGACAAAATGTTCCAAACACACCCCATGCACAACTCCTCCGGGGAAGGTGCCAGAAATGAGTTCTGTTGGTAGGTTTAAACTACCCCGGTAGGCAGCTGAAAGGCACCACAAAACTTGTTCTACCTGCTTTCTGTGCTGTGATGGGGAATCGCTGAGTTTTGGACCCGGCTGGTGACAAAATGTTCCAAACACACCCCATGCACAACTCCACCGGGGAAGGTGCCAGAAACGAGTTCTGTTGGTAGTTTTTACACTACCCCAGTAGGCAAGAGAAAGGCACCACAAAACTTGTTCATACCCGCTTTCTGGGCTGAGATGGGGAACGGCTGAATTTTGGACTCGGCTGGTGACAGAATGTTCCAAACACACCCCATGCACAACTCCACCGGGGAAGGTGCCAGAAACGAGTTCTGTTGGTATTTTTTACACTACCCCGGTAGGCAAGAGAAAGGCACCACAAAACTTGTTCTACCTGCTTCCTGGGCTGAGATGGGGAACGGCTGAATTTTGGACTCGGCTGGTGACAAAATGTTCCAAACACACCCCATGCACACCTCCACCGGGGAAGGTGCCAGAAACGAGTTCTGTTGGTAGTTTTTACACTACCCCGGTAGGCAGCTGAAAGGCACCACAAAACTTGTTCTACCTGCTTTCTGGGCTGAGATGGGGAACGGCTGAGTTTTGGACTCGGCTGGTGACAAAATGTTCCAAACACACCCCATGCACACCTCCACCGGGGAAGGTGCCAGAAACGAGTTCTGTTGGTAGTTTTTACACTACCCCGGTAGGCAGCTGAAAGGCACCACAAAACTTGTTCTACCTGCTTTCTGGGCTGAGATGGGGAACAGCTGAGTTTTGGACTCGGCTGGTGACAAAATGTTCCAAACACACCCCATGTACAACTCCACCGAGGAAGGTGCCAAAATCGAGTTCTGTTGGTAGTTTTTACACTACCCCGGTAGGCAGCTGAAAGGCACCACAAAACTTGTTCTACCTGCTTTCTGGGCTAGAGATAGGGAACAGCTGAATTTTGGACTCTGCTGGTGACAGAATGTTCCAAACACACCCCACGCACACCTCCACCGGGGAACGTGCCAGAAACGAGTTCTGTTGGTAGTTTTTACACTACCCCGGTAGGCAGCTGAAAGGCACCACAAAACTCGTTCTACCTGCTTTCTGGGCTGAGATGGGGAACGGCTGAATTTTGGACTCGGCTGGTGACAAAATGTTCCAAACACACCCCATGCACACCTCCACCGGGGAAGGTGCCAGAAACGAGTTCTGTTGGTAGTTTTTACACTACCCCGGTAGGCAGCTGAAAGGCACCACAAAACTTGTTCTACCTGCTTTCTGGGCTGAGATGGGGAATGGCTGAGTTTTGGACTCGGCTGGTGACAAAATGTTCCAAACACACCCCATGCACAACTCCACCGGGGAAGGTGCCAGAAACGAGTTCTGTTGGTAGTTTTTACACTACCCCGGTAAGCAGCTGAAAGGCACCACAAAACTTGTTCTACCTGCTTTCTGGGCTGAGATGGGGAACGGCTGAATTTTGGACTCGGCTGGTGACAAAATGTTCCAAACACACCCCATGCACAACTCCACCGGGGAAGGTGCCAGAAACGAGTTCTGTTGGTAGTTTTTACACTACCCCGGTAGGCAGCTGAAAGGCACCACAAAACTTGTTCTACCTGCTTTCTGGGCTGAGATGGGGAACGGCTGAATTTTGGACTCGGCTGGTGACAAAATGTTCCAAATACACCCCACGCACAACTCCGCCGGGGAAGGTGCCAGAAACGAGTTCTGTTGGTAGTTTTTACAGTACCCCGGTAGGCAGCTGAAAGGCAGCACAAAACCGGTTCTATCTGCTTCCTGGGCTAGAGATAGAGAACAGCTGAGTTTTGGACTCTGCTGGTGACAGAATGTTCCAAACACACCCCATGCACAACTCCACCGGGGAAGGTGCCAGAAACGAGTTCTGTTGGTAGTTTTTACAGTACCCCGGTAGGCAGCTGAAAGGCACCACAAAACCGGTTCTATCTGCTTCCTGGGCTAGAGATGGGGAACGGCTGAAGTTTGGACTCGGCTGGTGACAAAATGTTCCAAACACACCCCATGCACAACTCCACCGGGGAAGGTGCCAGAAACGAGTTCTGTTGGTAGTTTCTACACTACCCCGGTTGGCAGCTGAAAGGCACCACAAAACTTGTTCTACCTGCTTTCTGGGCTGAGATGGGGAACGGCTGAGTTTTGGACTCGGCTGGTGACAAAATGTTCCAAACACACCCCATGCACACCTCCACCGGGGAAAGTGCCAGAAACGAGTTCTGTTGGTAGTTTTTACACTACCCCGGTTGGCAGCTGAAAGGCACCACAAAACTTGTTCTACCTGCTTTCTGGGCTGAGATGGGGAACAGCTGAGTTTTGGACTCGGCTGGTGACAGAATGTTCCAAACACACCCCATGCACAACTCCACCGGCAAAGGTGCCAGAAATGAGTTCTGTTGGTAGTTTTTACATTACTCCGGTAGGCAAGAGAAAGGCACCACAAAAGCTTTTCTACCTGCTTTCTGGGCTGAGATGGGGAACAGCTGAATTTTAAACTCGGCTGGTGACAAAATGTTCCAAACACACCCCATGCACAACTCCACCGGGGAAGGTGGCAGAAACGAGTTCTGTTGGTAGTTTTTACACTACCCCGGTAGGCAAGAGAAAGGCACCACAAAACCGGTTCTATCTGCTTCCTGGGCTAGAGATGGGGAACAGCTGAATTTTGGACTCGGCTGGTGACAAAATGTTCCAAACACACCCCATGCACAACTCCACCGGGGAAGGTGCCAGAAACGAGTTCTGTTGGTAGTTTTTACACTACCCCGGTAGGCAAGAGAAAGGCACCACAAAACTTGTTCATACCTGCTTCTGGGCTGAGATGGGGAACGGCTGAATTTTGGACTCGGCTGGTGACAAAATGTTCCAAACACACCCCATGCACAACTCCACCGGGGAAGGTGCCAGAAACGAGTTCTGTTGGTAGTTTTTACACTACCCCGGTAGGCAGCTGAAAGGCACCACAGAACCGGTTCTATCTGCTCCCTGGGCTAGAGATGGGGAACAGCTGAATTTTGGACTCGGCTGGTGACAGAATGTTCCAAACACACCCCATGCACAACTCCACCGGGGAAGATGCCAGAAACGAGTTCTGTTGGTAGTTTTTACACTACCCCAGTAGGCAAGAGAAAGGCACCACAAAACTTGTTCTACCTGCTTTCTGGGCTGAGATGGGGAATCGCTGAATTTTGGACTCGGCTGGTGACAGAATGTTCCAAATACACCCCACGCACAACTCCACCGGGAAAGGTGCCAGAAACGAGTTCTGTTGGTAGTTTTTACAGTACCCCGGTAGGCAGCTGAAAGGCACCACAAAACCGGTTCTATCTGCTTCCTGGGCTAGAGATGGGGAACGGCTGAAGTTTGGACTCGGCTGGTGACAAAATGTTCCAAACACACCCCATGCACAACTCCACCGGGGAAGGTGCCAGAAACGAGTTCTGTTGGTAGTTTCTACACTACCCCGGTTGGCAGCTGAAAGGCACCACAAAACTTGTTCTACCTGCTTTCTGGGCTGAGATGGGGAATCGCTGACTTTTGGACTCGGCTGGTGACAAAATGTTCCAAACACACCCCATGCACAACTCCACCGGGGAAGGTGCCAGAAACGAGTTCTGTTGGTAGTTTTTACACTACCCCGGTTGGCAGCTGAAAGGCACCACAAAACTTGTTCTACCTGCTTTCTGGGCTGAGATGGGGAACAGCTGAGTTTTGGACTCGGCTGGTGACAGAATGTTCCAAACACACCCCATGCACAACTCCACCGGCAAAGGTGCCAGAAATGAGTTCTGTTGGTAGTTTTTACATTACCCCGGTAGGCAAGAGAAAGGCACCACAAAAGCTTTTCTACCTGCTTTCTGGGCTGAGATGGGGAACAGCTGAATTTTAAACTCGGCTGGTGACAAAATGTTCCAAACACACCCCATGCACAACTCCACCGGGGAAGGTGGCAGAAACGAGTTCTGTTGGTAGTTTTTACACTACCCCGGTAGGCAAGAGAAAGGCACCACAAAACCGGTTCTATCTGCTTCCTGGGCTAGAGATGGGGAACAGCTGAATTTTGGACTCGGCTGGTGACAAAATGTTCCAAACACACCCCATGCACAACTCCACCGGGGAAGGTGCCAGAAACGAGTTCTGTTGGTAGTTTTTACACTACCCCGGTAGGCAAGAGAAAGGCACCACAAAACTTGTTCATACCTGCTTTCTGGGCTGAGATGGGGAACGGCTGAATTTTGGACTCGGCTGGTGACAAAATGTTCCAAACACACCCCATGCACAACTCCACCGGGGAAGGTGCCAGAAACGAGTTCTGTTGGTAGTTTTTACACTACCCCGGTAGGCAGCTGAAAGACACCACAGAACCGGTTCTATCTGCTTCCTGGGCTAGAGATGGGGAACAGCTGAATTTTGGACTCGGCTGGTGACAGAATGTTCCAAACACACCCCATGCACAACTCCACCGGGGAAGGTGCCAGAAACGAGTTCTGTTGGTAGTTTTTACACTACCCCAGTAGGCAAGAGAAAGGCACCACAAAACTTGTTCTACCTGCTTTCTGGGCTGAGATGGGGAATCGCTGAATTTTGGACTCGGCTGGTGACAGAATGTTCCAAACACACCCCATGCACAACTCCACCGGGGAAGGTGCCAGAAATGAGTTCTGTTGGTAGTTTTTACACTACCCCGGTAGGCAAGAGAAAGGCACCACAAAAGCTTTTCTACCTGCTTTCTGGGCTGAGATGGGGAACAGCTGAATTTTAAACTCGGCTGGTGACAAAATGTTCCAAACACACCCCATGCACAACTCCACCGGGGAAGGTGGCAGAAACGAGTTCTGTTGGTAGTTTTTTACACTACCCCGGTAGGCAAGAGAAAGGCACCACAAAACCGGTTCTATCTGCTTCCTGGGCTAGAGATGGGGAACAGCTGAATTTTGGACTCGGCTGGTGACAAAATGTTCCAAACACACCCCATGCACAACTCCATCGGGGAAGGTGCCAGAAACGAGTTCTGTTGGTAGTTTTTACACTACCCCGGTAGGCAAGAGAAAGGCACCACAAAACTTGTTCATACCTGCTTTCTGGGCTGAGATGGGGAACGGCTGAATTTTGGACTCGGCTGGTGACAAAATGTTCCAAACACACCCCATGCACAACTCCACCGGGGAAGGTGCCAGAAACGAGTTCTGTTGGTAGTTTTTACACTACCCCGGTAGGCAGCTGAAAGGCACCACAAAAGTTTTTCTACCTGCTTTCTGGGCTGAGATGGGGAATCGCTGAGTTTTGGACTCGGCTGGTGACAGAATGTTCCAAACACACCCCATGCACAACTCCACCGGGGAAAGTGCCAGAAACGAGTTCTGTTGGTAGTTTTTACACTACCCCGGTAGGCAGCTGAAAGGCACCACAAAACTTGTTCTACCTGCTTCCTGGGCTAGAGATGGGGAACAGCTGAATTTTGGACTCAGCTGCTGACAAAATGTTCCAAACACACCCCATGCACAACTCCACCGGGGAAGGTGCCAGAAACAAGTTCTGTTGGTAGTTTATACACTACCCCCGGTAGGCAGCTGAAAGGCACCACAAAACTTGTTCTACCTGCTTTCTGGGCTGAGATGGGGAACGGCTGAATTTTGGACTCGGCTGGTGACAAAATGTTCCAAACACACCCCATGCACAACTCCACCGGGGAAGGTGCCAGAAACGAGTTCTGTTGGTAGTTTTTACACTACCCCGGTAGGCAAGAGAAAGGCACCACAAAAGTTTTTCTACCTGCTTTCTGGGCTGAGATGGGGAACAGCTGAATTTTGGACTCGGCTGGTGACAAAATGTTCCAAACACACCCCATGCACAACTCCACCGGGGAAGGTGCCAGAAGCGAGTTCTGTTGGTAGTTTTTACACTACCCCGGTAGGCAGCTGAAAGGCACCACAAAACTTGTTTATACCTGCTTTCTGGGCTGAGATGGGGAACGGCTGAATTTTGGACTCTGCTGGTGACAGAATGTTCAACACACCCCATGCACAACTCCACCGGGGAAGGTGCCAAAATCGAGTTCTGTTGGTAGTTTTTACACTACCCCGGTAGGCAGCTGAAAGGCACCACAAAACCGGTTCTAGTTGCTTCCTGGGCTAGAGATAGGGAACAGCTGAATTTTGGACTCTGCTGGTGACAGAATGTTCAAAACACACCCCATGCACAACTCCACCGGGGAAGGTGCCAGAAACGAGTTCTGTTGGTAGTTTTTACAGTACCCCGGTAGGCAGCTGAAAGGCACCACAAAACTTGTTCTACCTGCTTTCTGGGCTGAGATGGGGAACAGCTGAATTTTGGACTTGGCTGGTGACAAAATGTTCCAAGCACACCCCATGCACAACTCCACCGGCAAAGGTGCCAGAAACGAGTTCTGTTGGTAGTTTTTACACTACCCCGGTAGGCAGCTGAAAGGCACCACAAAACTTGTTCTACCTGCTTTCTGGGCTGAGATGGGGAACGGCTGAATTTTGGACTCGGCTGGTGACAAAATGTTCCAAACACACCCCATGCAAAACTCCACCGGGGAAGGTGCCAGAAACGAGTTCTGTTGGTAGTTTTTACACTACCCCGGTAGGCAGCTGAAAGGCACCACAAAACCGGTTCTATCTGCTTCCTGGGCTAGAGATGGGGAACAGCTGAATTTTGGATTCGGCTGCTGACAGAATGTTCCAAACACACCCCATGCACAACTCCACCGGGGAAGGTGCCAGAAACGAGTTCTGTTGGTAGTTTTTACACTACCCCGGTAGGCAGCTGAAAGGCACCACAAAACCGGTTCTATCTGCTTCCTGGGCTAGAGATGGGGAACGGCTGAATTTTGGACTCGGCTGGTGACAGAATGTTCCAAACACACCCCATGCACAACTCCACCGGGGAAGGTGCCAAAATCGAGTTCTGTTGGTAGTTTTTACAGTACCCCGGTAGGCAGCTGAAAGGCACCACAAAACTTGTTTTTCTACCTGCTTTCTGGGCTGAGATGGGGAATCGCTGAGTTTTGGACTCGGCTGTTGACAAAATGTTCCAAACACACCCCATGCACACCTCCACCGGGGAAGGTGCCAGAAACGAGTTCTGTTGGTAGTTTCTACACTACCCCGGTAGGCAGCTGAAAGGCACCACAAAACTTGTTCTACCTGCTTTCTGGGCTGAGATGGGGAATCGCTGAGTTTTGGACTCGGCTGTTGACAAAATGTTCCAAACACACCCCATGCACAACTCCACCGGGGAAGGTGCCAGAAACGAGTTCTGTTGGTAGTTTCTACACTACCCCGGTAGGCAGCTGAAAGGCACCACAAAACTTGTTCTACCTGATTTCTGGGCTGAGATGGGGAACGGCTGAATTTTGGACTCGGCTGGTGACAAAATGTTCCAAACACACCCCATGCACAACTCCACCGGGGAAGGTGCCAGAAATGAGTTCTGTTGGTAGTTTTTACACTACCCCGGTTGGCAGCTGAAAGGCACCACAAAACCGGTTCTACCTGCTTCCTGGGCTATAGATGGGGAACAGCTGAATTTTGGACTCGGCTGGTGACAGAATGTTCCAAACACACCCCATGCACAACTCCACCGAGGAAGGTGGCAGAAACGAGTTCTGTTGGTAGTTTTTACACTACCCCGGTAGGCAAGAGAAAGGCACCACAAAACTTGTTCTACCTGCTTTCTGGGCTGAGATGGGGAACGGCTGAATTTTGGACTCGGCTGGTGACAAAATGTTCCAAACACACCCCATGCACACCTCCACCGGGGAAGGTGCCAGAAACGAGTTCTGTTGGTAGTTTTTACACTACCCCGGTAGGCAGCTGAAAGGCACCACAAAACTTGTTCTACCTGCTTTCTGGGCTGAGATAGGGAACGGCTGAGTTTTGGACTCGGCTGGTGACAAAATGTTCCAAACACACCCCATGCACACCTCCACCGGGGAAAGTGCCAGAAACGAGTTCTGTTGGTAGTTTTTACACTACCCCGGTTGGCAGCTGAAAGGCACCACAAAACTTGTTCTACCTGCTTTCTGGGCTGAGATGGGGAACAGCTGAGTTTTGGACTCGGCTGGTGACAAAATGTTCCAAACACACCCCATGCACAACTCCACCGAGGAAGGTGCCAAAATCGAGTTCTGTTGGTAGTTTTTACACTACCCCGGTAGGCAGCTGAAAGGCACCACTAAACCGGTTATATCTGCTTTCTGGGCTAGAGATAGGGAAGAGCTGAATTTTGGACTCTGCTGGTGACAGAATGTTCCAAACACACCCCATGCACACCTCCACCGGGGAAGGTGCCAGAAACGAGTTCTGTTGGTAGTTTTTACACTACCCCGGTAGGCAGCTGAAAGGCACCACAAAACTTGTTCTACCTGCTTTCTGGGCTGAGATGGGGAACGGCTGAATTTTGGACTCGGCTGGTGACAAAATGTTCCAAACACACCCCATGCACAACTCCACCGGGGAAGGTGCCAGAAACGAGTTCTGTTGGTAGTTTTTACACTACCCCGGTAGGCAGCTGAAAGGCACCACAAAACTTGTTCTACCTGCTTTCTGGGCTGAGATGGGGAATGGCTGAGTTTTGGACTCGGCTGGTGACAAAATGTTCCAAACACACCCCATGCACAACTCCACCGAGGAAGGTGCCAGAAACGAGTTCTGTTGGTAGTTTTTACACTACCCCGGTAGGCAAGAGAAAGGCACCACAAAACTTGTTCTACCTGCTTTCTGGGCTGAGATGGGGAACGGCTGAATTTTGGACTCGGCTGGTGACAAAATGTTCCAAACACACCCCATGCACACCTCCACCGGGGAAGGTGCCAGAAACGAGTTCTGTTGGTAGTTTTTACACTACCCCGGTAGGCAGCTGAAAGGCACCACAAAACTTGTTCTACCTGCTTTCTGGGCTGAGATGGGGAACGGCTGAGTTTTGGACTCGGCTGGTGACAAAATGTTCCAAACACACCCCATGCACAACTCCACCGGGGAAAGTGCCAGAAACGAGTTCTGTTGGTAGTTTTTACACTACCCCGGTTGGCAGCTGAAAGGCACCACAAAACTTGTTCTACCTGCTTTCTGGGCTGAGATGGGGAACAGCTGAGTTTTGGACTCGGCTGTTGACAAAATGTTCCAAACACACCCCATGTACAACTCCACCGAGGAAGGTGCCAAAATCGAGTTCTGTTGGTAGTTTTTACACTACCCCGGTAGGCAGCTGAAAGGCACCACTAAACCGGTTATATCTGCTTTCTGGGCTAGAGATAGGGAACAGCTGAATTTTGGACTCTGCTGGTGACAGAATGTTCCAAACACACCCCACGCACACCTCCACCGGGGAACGTGCCAGAAACGAGTTCTGTTGGTAGTTTTTACACTACCCCGGTAGGCAGCTGAAAGGCACCACAAAACTTGTTCTACCTGCTTTCTGGGCTGAGATGGGGAATCGCTGAATTTTGGACTCGGCTGGTGACAAAATGTTCCAAACACACCCCATGCACAACTCCACCGGGGAAGGTGCCAGAAACGAGTTCTGTTGGTAGTTTTTACACTACCCCGGTAGGCAGCTGAAAGGCACCACAAAACTTGTTCTACCTGCTTTCTGGGCTGAGATGGGGAACGGCTGAATTTTGGACTCGGCTGGTGACAAAATGTTCCAAACACACCCCATGCACAACTCCACCGGGGAAGGTGCCAGAAACGAGTTCTGTTGGTAGTTTTTACACTACCCCGGTAGGCAGCTGAAAGGCACCACAAAACTTGTTCTACCTGCTTTCTGGGCTGAGATGGGGAACGGCTGAATTTTGGACTCGGCTGGTGACAAAATGTTCCAAACACACCCCATGCACAACTCCACCGGGGAAGGTGCCAGAAACGAGTTCTGTTGGTAGTTTTTACACTACCCCGGTAGGCAGCTGAAAGGCACCACAAAACTTGTTCTACCTGCTTTCTGGGCTGAGATGGGGAACGGCTGAATTTTGGACTCGGCTGGTGACAAAATGTTCCAAATACACCCCATGCACAACTCCACCGGGGAAGGTGCCAGAAACGAGTTCTGTTGGTAGTTTTTACAGTACCCCGGTAGGCAGCTGAAAGGCACCACAAAACTTGTTCTATCTGCTTCCTGGGCTAGAGATAGAGAACAGCTGAGTTTTGGACTCTGCTGGTGACAGAATGTTCCAAACACACCCCATGCACAACTCCACCGGGGAAGGTGCCAGAAACGAGTTCTGTTGGTAGTTTTTACAGTACCCCGGTAGGCAGCTGAAAGGCACCACAAAACCGGTTCTATCTGCTTCCTGGGCTGAGATGGGGAACGGCTGAAGTTTGGACTCGGCTGGTGACAAAATGTTCCAAACACACCCCATGCACAACTCCACCGGGGAAGGTGCCAGAAACGAGTTCTGTTGGTAGTTTTTACAGTACCCCGGTTGGCAGCTGAAAGGCACCACAAAACTTGTTCTACCTGCTTTCTGGGCTAAGATGGGGAACGGCTGAGTTTTGGACTCGGCTGGTGACAAAATGTTCCAAACACACCCCATGCACACCTCCACCGGGGAAAGTGCCAGAAACGAGTTCTGTTGGTAGTTTTTACACTACCCCGGTTGGCAGCTGAAAGGCACCACAAAACTTGTTCTACCTGCTTTCTGGGCTGAGATGGGGAATCGCTGAATTTTGGACTCGGCTGGTGACAAAATGTTGCAAACACACCCCATGCACAACTCCACCGGGGAAGGTGCCAGAAACGAGTTCTGTTGGTAGTTTTTACACTACCCCGGTAGGCAGCTGAAAGGCACCACAAAACTTGTTCATACCTGCTTTCTGGGCTGAGGTGGGGAATCAATGAGTTTTGGACTCGGCTGGTGACAGAATGTTCCAAACACACCCCATGCACAACTCCACCGGCAAAGGTGCCAGAAATGAGTTCTGTTGGTAGTTTTTACATTACCCCGGTAGGCAAGAGAAAGGCACCACAAAAGCTTTTCTACCTGCTTTCTGGGCTGAGATGGGGAACAGCTGAATTTTAAACTCGGCTGGTGACAAAATGTTCCAAACACACCCCATGCACAACTCCACCGGGGAAGGTGGCAGAAACGAGTTCTGTTGGTAGTTTTTACACTACCCCGGTAGGCAAGAGAAAGGCACCACAAAACCGGTTCTATCTGCTTCCTGGGCTAGAGATGGGGAACAGCTGAATTTTGGACTCGGCTGGTGACAAAATGTTCCAAACACACCCCATGCACAACTCCACCGGGGAAGGTGCCAGAAACGAGTTCTGTTGGTAGTTTTTACACTACCCCGGTAGGCAAGAGAAAGGCACCACAAAACTTGTTCATACCTGCTTTCTGGGCTGAGATGGGGAACGGCTGAATTTTGGACTCGGCTGGTGACAAAATGTTCCAAACACACCCCATGCACAACTCCACCGGGGAAGGTGCCAGAAATGAGTTCTTTTGGTAGTTTTTACACTACCCCGGTAGGCAAGAGAAAGGCACCACAAAAGTTTTTCTACCTGCTTTCTGGGCTGAGATGGGGAACAGCTGAATTTTAAACTCGGCTGGTGACAAAATGTTCCAAACACACCCCATGCACAACTCCACCGGGTAAGGTGCCAGAAACGAGTTCTGTTGGTAGTTTTTACACTACCCCGGTAGGCAGCTGAAAGACACCACAGAACCGGTTCTATCTGCTTCCTGGGCTAGAGATGGGGAACAGCTGAATTTTGGACTCGGCTGGTGACAGAATGTTCCAAACACACCCCATGCACAACTCCTCCGGGGAAGGTGCCAGAAACGAGTTCTGTTTGTAGTTTTTACACTACCCCAGTAGGCAAGAGAAAGGCACCACAAAACTTGCTCATACCTGCTTTCTGGGCTGAGATGGGAAACGGCTGAATTTTGGACTCGGCTGGTGACAGAATGTTCCAAACACACCCCATGCACAACTCCACCGGGGAAGGTGCCAGAAACGAGTTCTGTTGGTAGTTTTTACACTACCCCGGTAGGCAAGAGAAAGGCACCACAAAAGTTTTTCTACCTGCTTTCTGGGCTGAGATGGGGAACAGCTGAATTTTAAACTCGGCTGGTGACAAAATGTTCCAAACACACCCCATGCACAACTCCACCGGGTAAGGTGCGAGAAAGGAGTTCTGTTGGTAGTTTTTACACTACCCCGGTAGGCAGCTGAAAGGCACCACAAAACCGGTTCTATCTGCTTCCTGGGCTAGAGATGGGGAACAGCTGAATTTTGGACTCGGCTGCTGACAAAATGTTCCAAACACACCCCATGCACAACTCCATCGGGGAAGGTGCCAGAAACGAGTTCTGTTGGTAGTTTTTACACTACCCCGGTAGGCAAGAGAAAGGCACCACAAAACTTGTTCATACCTGCTTTCTGGGCTGAGATGGGGAACGGCTGAATTTTGGACTCGGCTGGTGACAAAATGTTCCAAACACACCCCATGCACAACTCCACCGGGGAAGGTGCCAGAAACGAGTTCTGTTGGTAGTTTTTACACTACCCCGGTAGGCAGCTGAAAGGCACCACAAAAGTTTTTCTACCTGCTTTCTGGGCTGAGATGGGGAATCGCTGAGTTTTGGACTCGGCTGGTGACAGAATGTTCCAAACACACCCCATGCACAACTCCACCGGGGAAGGTGCCAGAAACGAGTTCTTTTGGTAGTTTTTACACTACCTTGGTAGGCAGCTGAAAGGCACCACAAAACTTGTTCTACCTGCTTCCTGGGCTAGAGATGGGGAACAGCTGAATTTTGGACTCGGCTGCTGACAAAATGTTCCAAACACACCCCATGCACAACTCCACCGGGGAAGGTGCCAGAAACAAGTTCTGTTGGTAGTTTATACACTACCCCGGTAGGCAGCTGAAAGGCACCACAAAACTTGTTCTACCTGCTTCCTGGGCTGAGATGGGGAACGGCTGAATTTTGGACTCGGCTGGTGACAAAATGTTCCAAACACACCCCATGCACAACTCCACCGGGGAAGGTGCCAGAAACGAGTTCTGTTGGTAGTTTTTACACTACCCCGGTAGGCAAGAGAAAGGCACCACAAAAGTTTTTCTACCTGCTTTCTGGGCTGAGATGGGGAACAGCTGAATTTTGGACTCGGCTGTTGACAAAATGTTCCAAACACACCCCATGCACAACTCCACCGGGGAAGGTGCCAGAAGCGAGTTCTGTTGGTAGTTTTTACACTACCCCGGTAGGCAGCTGAAAGGCACCACAAAACTTGTTTATACCTGCTTTCTGGGCTGAGATGGGGAACGGCTGAATTTTGGACTCTGCTGGTGACAGAATGTTCCAAACACACCCCATGCACAACTCCACCGAGGAAGGTGCCAAAATCGAGTTCTGTTGGTAGTTTTTACACTACCCCGGTAGGCAGCTGAAAGGCACCACAAAACCGGTTCTAGTTGCTTCCTGGGCTAGAGATAGGGAACAGCTGAATTTTGGACTCGGCTGGTGACAGAATGTTCAAAACACACCCCATGCACAACTCCACCGGGGAAGGTGCCAGAAACGAGTTCTGTTGGTAGTTTTTACACTACCCCGGTAGGCAGCTGAAAGGCACCACAAAACTTGTTCTACCTGCTTTCTGGGCTGAGATGGGGAACAGCTGAATTTTGGACTTGGCTGGTGACAAAATGTTCCAAACACACCCCATGCACAACTCCACCGGGGAAGGTGCCAGAAACGAGTTCTGTTGGTAGTTTTTACACTACCCCGGTAGGCAGCTGAAAGGCACCACAAAACTTGTTCATACCTGCTTTCTGGGCTGAGATGGGGAACGGCTGAATTTTGGACTCTGCTGGTGACAAAATGTTCCAAACACACCCCATGCACAACTCCACCGGGGAAGGTGCCAGAAACGAGTTCTGTTGGTAGTTTTTACACTACCCCGGTAGGCAAGAGAAAGGCACCACAAAAGTTTTTCTACCTGCTTTCTGGGCTGAGATGGGGAACAGCTGAATTTTGGACTCGGCTGTTGACAAAATGTTCCAAACACACCCCATGCACAACTCCACCGGGGAAGGTGCCAGAAGCGAGTTCTGTTGGTAGTTTTTACACTACCCCGGTAGGCAGCTGAAAGGCACCACAAAACTTGTTTATACCTGCTTTCTGGGCTGAGATGGGGAACGGCTGAATTTTGGACTCTGCTGGTGACAGAATGTTCCAAACACACCCCATGCACAACTCCACCGAGGAAGGTGCCAAAATCGAGTTCTGTTGGTAGTTTTTACACTACCCCGGTAGGCAGCTGAAAGGCACCACAAAACCGGTTCTAGTTGCTTCCTGGGCTAGAGATAGGGAACAGCTGAATTTTGGACTCGGCTGGTGACAGAATGTTCAAAACACACCCCATGCACAACTCCACCGGGGAAGGTGCCAGAAACGAGTTCTGTTGGTAGTTTTTACACTACCCCGGTAGGCAGCTGAAAGGCACCACAAAACTTGTTCTACCTGCTTTCTGGGCTGAGATGGGGAACAGCTGAATTTTGGACTTGGCTGGTGACAAAATGTTCCAAACACACCCCATGCACAACTCCACCGGGGAAGGTGCCAGAAACGAGTTCTGTTGGTAGTTTTTACACTACCCCGGTAGGCAGCTGAAAGGCACCACAAAACTTGTTCATACCTGCTTTCTGGGCTGAGATGGGGAACGGCTGAATTTTGGACTCGGCTGGTGACAAAATGTTCCAAACACACCCCATGCACAACTCCACCGGGGAAGGTGCCAGAAACGAGTTCTGTTGGTAGTTTTTACACTACCCCGGTAGGCAGCTGAAAGGCACCACAAAACCGGTTCTATCTGCTTCCTGGGCTAGAGATGGGGAACAGCTGAATTTTGGATTCGGCTGCTGACAGAATGTTCCAAACACACGCCATGCACAACTCCACCGGGGAAGGTGCCAGAAACGAGTTCTGTTGGTAGTTTTTACAGTACCCCGGTAGGCAGCTGAAAGGCACCACAAAACCGGTTCTATCTGCTTCCTGGGCTAGAGATGGGGAACGGCTGAATTTTGGACTCGGCTGGTGACAGAATGTTCCAAACACACCCCATGCACAACTCCACCGGGGAAGGTGCCAAAATCGAGTTCTGTTGGTAGTTTTTACAGTACCCCGGTAGGCAGCTGAAAGGCACCACAAAACTTGTTTTTCTACCTGCTTTCTGGGCTGAGATGGGGAATCGCTGAGTTTTGGACTCGGCTGTTGACAAAATGTTCCAAACACACCCCATGCACAACTCCACCGGGGAAGGTGCCAGAAAGGAGTTCTGTTGGTAGTTTCTACACTACCCCGGTAGGCAGCTGAAAGGCACCACAAAACTTGTTCTACCTGCTTTCTGGGCTGAGATGGGGAATCGCTGAGTTTTGGACTCGGCTGTTGACAAAATGTTCCAAACACACCCCATGCACAACTCCACCGGGGAAGGTGCCAGAAACGAGTTCTGTTGGTAGTTTCTACACTACCCCGGTAGGCAGCTGAAAGGCACCACAAAACTTGTTCTACCTGCTTTCTGGGCTGAGATGGGGAACGGCTGAATTTTGGACTCGGCTGGTGACAAAATGTTCCAAACACACCCCATGCACAACTCCACCGGGGAAGGTGCCAGAAATGAGTTCTGTTTGTAGTTTTTACACTCCCCCGGTTGGCAGCTGAAAGGCACCACAAAACTTGTTCTACCTGCTTTCTGGGCTGAGATGGGGAATCGCTGAGTTTTGGACTCGGCTGTTGACAAAATGTTCCAAACACACCCCATGCACAACTCCACCGGGGAAGGTGCCAGAAAGGAGTTCTGTTGGTAGTTTCTACACTACCCCGGTAGGCAGCTGAAAGGCACCACAAAACTTGTTCTACCTGCTTTCTGGGCTGAGATGGGGAATCGCTGAGTTTTGGACTCGGCTGGTGACAAAATGTTCCAAACACACCCCATGCACAACTCCACCGGGGAAGGTGCCAGAAACGAGTTCTGTTGGTAGTTTCTACACTACCCCGGTAGGCAGCTGAAAGGCACCACAAAACTTGTTCTACCTGCTTTCTGGGCTGAGATGGGGAACGGCTGAATTTTGGACTCGGCTGGTGACAAAATGTTCCAAACACACCCCATGCAAAACTCCTCCGAGGAAGGTGCCAGAAACGAGTTCTGTTGGTAGATTTAAACTACCCCGGTTGGCAGCTGAAAGGCACCACAAAACTTGTTCTACCTGCTTTCTGGGCTGAGATGGGGAATCGCTGAGTTTTGGACTCGGCTGGTGACAAAATGTTCCAAACACACCCCATGCACAACTCCACCGGGGAAGGTGCCAGAAACGAGTTCTGTTGGTAGTTTTTACACTACCCCGGTAGGCAGCTGAAAGGCACCACAAAACCGATTCTATCTGCTTCCTGGGCTGAGATGGGGAACGGCTGAATTTTGGACTCTGCTGGTGACAGAATGTTCCAAACACACCCCATGCACAACTCCACCGGGGAAGGTGCCAGAAATGAGTTCTGTTGGTAGTTTTTACACTCCCCCGGTTGGCAGCTGAAAGGCACCACAAAACTTGTTCTACCTGCTTTCTGGGCTGAGATGGGGAATCGCTGAGTTTTGGACTCGGCTGTTGACAAAATGTTCCAAACACACCCCATGCACAACTCCACCGGGGAAGGTGCCAGAAACGAGTTCTGTTGGTAGTTTCTACACTACCCCGGTAGGCAGCTGAAAGGCACCACAAAACTTGTTCTACCTGCTTTCTGGGCTGAGATGGGGAACAGCTGAATTTTGGACTCGGCTGGTGACAAAATGTTCCAAACACACCCCATGCACAACTCCTCCGGGGAAGGTGCCAGAAATGAGTTCTGTTGGTAGGTTTAAACTACCCTGGTAGGCAGCTGAAAGGCACCACAAAACTTGTTCTACCTGCTTTCTGTGCTGTGATGGGGAATCGCTGAGTTTTGGACCCGGCTGGTGACAAAATGTTCCAAACACACCCCATGCACAACTCCACCGGGGAAGGTGCCAGAAACGAGTTCTGTTGGTAGTTTTTACACTACCCCAGTAGGCAAGAGAAAGGCACCACAAAACTTGTTCATACCTGCTTTCTGGGCTGAGATGGGGAACGGCTGAATTTTGGACTCGGCTGGTGACAGAATGTTCCAAACACACCCCATGCACAACTCCACCAAGGAAGGTGCCAGAAATGATTTCTGTTGGTAGTTTTTACACTACCCCGGTAGGCAAGAGAAAGGCACCACAAAAGTTTTTCTACCTGCTTTCTGGGCTGAGATGGGGAACAGCTGAATTTTGGACTCGGCTGTTGACAAAATGTTCCAAACACACCCCATGCACAACTCCACCGGGGAAGGTGCCAGAAGCGAGTTCTGTTGGTAGTTTTTACACTACCCTGGTAGGCAGCTGAAAGGCACCACAAAACTTGCTTATACCTGCTTTCTGGGCTGAGATGGGGAACGGCTGAATTTTGGACTCTGCTGGTGACAGAATGTTCCAAACACACCCCATGCACAACTCCACCGAGGAAGGTGCCAAAATCGAGTTCTGTTGGTAGTTTTTACACTACCCCGGTAGGCAGCTGAAAGGCACCACAAAACTTGTTTTTCTACCTGCTTTCTGGGCTGAGATGGGGAATCGCTGAGTTTTGGACTCGGCTGCTGACAAAATGTTCCAAACACACCCCATGCACACCTCCACCGGGGAAGGTGCCAGAAACAAGTTCTGTTGGTAGTTTCTACACTACCCCGGTAGGCAGCTGAAAGGCACCACAAAACTTGTTCTACCTGCTTTCTGGGCTGAGATGGGGAACAGCTGAATTTTGGACTCGGCTGGTGACAAAATGTTCCAAACACACCCCATGCACACCTCCACCGGGGAAGGTGCCAGAAATGAGTTCTGTTTTTAGTTTTTACAGTACCCCGGTTGGCAGCTGAAAGGCACCACAAAACTTGTTCTACCTGCTTTCTGGGCTGAGATGGGGAATCAATGAGTTTTGGACTCGGCTGGTGACAAAATGTTCCAAACACACCCCATGCACAACTCCTCCGGGGAAGGTGCCAGAAATGAGTTCTGTTGGTAGGTTTAAACTACCCTGGTAGGCAGCTGAAAGGCACCACAAAACTTGTTCTACCTGCTTTCTGTGCTGTGATGGGGAATCGCTGAGTTTTGGACCCGGCTGGTGACAAAATGTTCCAAACACACCCCATGCACAACTCCACCGGGGAAGGTGCCAGAAACGAGTTCTGTTGGTAGTTTTTACACTACCCCAGTAGGCAAGAGAAAGGCACCACAAAACTTGTTCATACCTGCTTTCTGGGCTGAGATGGGGAACGGCTGAATTTTGGACTCGGCTGGTGACAGAATGTTCCAAACACACCCCATGCACAACTCCACCAAGGAAGGTGCCAGAAATGATTTCTGTTGGTAGTTTTTACACTACCCCGGTAGGCAAGAGAAAGGCACCACAAAAGTTTTTCTACCTGCTTTCTGGGCTGAGATGGGGAACAGCTGAATTTTGGACTCGGCTGTTGACAAAATGTTCCAAACACACCCCATGCACAACTCCACCGGGGAAGGTGCCAGAAGCGAGTTCTGTTGGTAGTTTTTACACTACCCTGGTAGGCAGCTGAAAGGCACCACAAAACTTGCTTATACCTGCTTTCTGGGCTGAGATGGGGAACGGCTGAATTTTGGACTCTGCTGGTGACAGAATGTTCCAAACACACCCCATGCACAACTCCACCGAGGAAGGTGCCAAAATCGAGTTCTGTTGGTAGTTTTTACACTACCCCGGTAGGCAGCTGAAAGGCACCACAAAACTTGTTTTTCTACCTGCTTTCTGGGCTGAGATGGGGAATCGCTGAGTTTTGGACTCGGCTGCTGACAAAATGTTCCAAACACACCCCATGCACACCTCCACCGGGGAAGGTGCCAGAAACAAGTTCTGTTGGTAGTTTCTACACTACCCCGGTAGGCAGCTGAAAGGCACCACAAAACTTGTTCTACCTGCTTTCTGGGCTGAGATGGGGAACAGCTGAATTTTGGACTCGGCTGGTGACAAAATGTTCCAAACACACCCCATGCACACCTCCACCGGGGAAGGTGCCAGAAATGAGTTCTGTTTTTAGTTTTTACAGTACCCCGGTTGGCAGCTGAAAGGCACCACAAAACTTGTTCTACCTGCTTTCTGGGCTGAGATGGGGAATCGCTGACTTTTGGACTCGGCTGCTGACAAAATGTTCCAAACACACCCCATGCACAACTCCACCGGGGAAGGTGCCAGAAACGAGTTCTGTTGGTAGTTTTTACACTACCCCGGTAGGCAGCTGAAAGGCACCACAAAACCGGTTCTATCTGCTTCCTGGGCTAGAGATGGGGAACAGCTGAATTTTGGACTCGGCTGGTGACAGAATGTTCCAAACACACCCCATGCACAACTCCACCGGGGAAGGTGCCAGAAACGAGTTCTGTCGGTAGTTTTTACACTACCCCGGTAGGCAAGAGAAAGGCACCACAAAACTTGTTCTACCTGCTTTCTGGGCTGAGATGGGGAACAGCTGAATTTTGGACTCGGCTGCTGACAAAATGTTCCAAACACACCCCATGCACAACTCCACCGGGGAAGGTGCCAAAACGAGTTCTGTTGGTAGTTTTTACACTACCCCGGTAGGCAGCTGAAAGGCACCACAAAACTTGTTCTACCTGCTTTCTGGGCTGAGATGGGGAACAGCTGAGTTTTGGACTCGGCTGGTGACAAAATGTTCCAAACACACCCCATGCACAACTCCACCGGGGAAGGTGCCAGAAACGAGTTCTGTTGGTAGTTTTTACACTACCCCGGTAGGCAGCTGAAAGGCACCACAAAACTTGTTCTACCTGCTTTCTGGGCTGAGATGGGGAATCGCTGAATTTTGGACTCGGCTGCTGACAAAATGTTCCAAACACACCCCATGCACAACTCCACCGGGGAAGGTGCCAGAAACAAGTTCTGTTGGTAGTTTTTACACTACCCCGGTAGGCAGCTGAAAGGCACCACAAAACTTGTTCTACCTGCTTTCTGGGCTGAGATGGGGAACCGCTGAATTTTGGACTCGGCTGGTGACAAAATGTTCCAAACACACCCCATGCACACCTCCACCGGGGAAGGTGCCAGAAACGAGTTCTGTTGGTAGTTTTTACACTACCCCGGTAGGCAGCTGAAAGGCACCACAAAACTTGTTCTACCTGCTTTCTGGGCTGAGATGGGGAATCGCTGAATTTTGGACTCGGCTGGTGACAAAATGTTCCAAACACACCCCATGCACAACTCCACCGGGGAAGGTGCCAGAAACGAGTTCCGTTGGTAGTTTTTACACTACCCCGGTAGGCAGCTGAAAGGCACCACAAAACTTGTTCTACCTGCTTTCTGGGCTGAGATGGGGAATCGCTGAATTTTGGACTCGGCTGGTGACAAAATGTTCCAAACACACCCCATGCACAACTCCACCGGGGAAGGTGCCAGAAACGAGTTCTGTTGGTAGTTTTTACACTACCCCGGTAGGCAGCTGAAAGGCACCACAAAACTTGTTCTACCTGCTTTCTGGGCTGAGATGGGGAACGGCTGAGTTTTGGACTCGGCTGGTGACAAAATGTTCCAAACACACCCCATGCACAACTCCACCGGGGAAGGTGCCAGAAACGAGTTCTGTTGGTAGTTTTTACACTACCCCGGTAGGCAGCTGAAAGGCACCACAAAACTTGTTCTACCTGCTTTCTGGGCTGAGATGGGGAATCGCTGAATTTTGGACTCGGCTGGTGACAGAATGTTCCAAACACACCCCATGCACAACTCCACCGGGGAAGGTGCCAGAAACGAGTTCTGTTGGTAGTTTTTACACTACCCCGGTAGGCAGCTGAAAGGCACCACAAAACTTGTTCTACCTGCTTTCTGGGCTGAGATGGGGAACGGCTGAGTTTTGGACTTGGCTGCTGACAAAATGTTCCAAACACACCCCATGCACAGCTCCACCGGCAAAGGTGCCAGAAACGAGTTCTGTTGGTAGTTTTTACACTACCCCGGTAGGCAGCTGAAAGGCACCACAAAACTTGTTCTACCTGCTTTCTGGGCTGAGATGGGGAATCGCTGAATTTTGGACTCGGCTGGTGACAAAATGTTCCAAACACACCCCATGCACACCTCCACCGGGGAAGGTGCCAGAAACGAGTTCTGTTGGTAGTTTTTACACTACCCCGGTAGGCAGCTGAAAGGCACCACAAAACTTGTTCTACCTGCTTTCTGGGCTGAGATGGGGAATCGCTGAATTTTGGACTCGGCTGGTGACAAAATGTTCCAAACACACCCCATGCACAACTCCACCGGGGAAGGTGCCAGAAACGAGTTCCGTTGGTAGTTTTTACACTACCCCGGTAGGCAGCTGAAAGGCACCACAAAACTTGTTCTACCTGCTTTCTGGGCTGAGATGGGGAATCGCTGAATTTTGGACTCGGCTGGTGACAAAATGTTCCAAACACACCCCATGCACAACTCCACCGGGGAAGGTGCCAGAAACGAGTTCTGTTGGTAGTTTTTACACTACCCCGGTAGGCAGCTGAAAGGCACCACAAAACTTGTTCTACCTGCTTTCTGGGCTGAGATGGGGAATCGCTGAATTTTCGACTCGGCTGGTGACAAAATGTTCCAAACACACCCCATGCACACCTCCACCGGGGAAGGTGCCAGAAACGAGTTCTGTTGGTAGTTTTTACACTACCCCGGTAGGCAGCTGAAAGGCACCACAAAACTTGTTCTACCTGCTTTCTGGGCTGAGATGGGGAATCGCTGAATTTTGGACTCGGCTGGTGACAAAATGTTCCAAACACACCCCATGCACAACTCCACCGGGGAAGGTGCCAGAAACGAGTTCTGTTGGTAGTTTTTACACTACCCCGGTAGGCAGCTGAAAGGCACCACAAAACTTGTTCTACCTGCTTTCTGGGCTGAGATGGGGAACGGCTGAGTTTTGGACTCGGCTGCTGACAAAATGTTCCAAACACACCCCATGCACAACTCCACCGGGGAAGGTGCCAGAAACGAGTTCTGTTGGTAGTTTTTACACTACCCCGGTAGGCAGCTGAAAGGCACCACAAAACTTGTTCTACCTGCTTCTGGGCTGAGATGGGGAATCGCTGAATTTTGGACTCGGCTGGTGACAAAATGTTCCAAACACACCCCATGCACAGCTCCACCGGCAAAGGTGCCAGAAACGAGTTCTGTTGGTAGTTTTTACACTACCCCGGTAGGCAGCTGAAAGGCACCACAAAACTTGTTCTACCTGCTTTCTGGGCTGAGATGGGGAACAGCTGAATTTTGGACTCGGCTGCTGACAAAATGTTCCAAACACACCCCATGCACAGCTCCACCGGGGAAGGTGCCAGAAACGAGTTCTGTTGGTAGTTTTTACGCTACCCCGGTAGGCAGCTGAAAGGCACCACAAAACTTGTTCTACCTGCTTTCTGGGCTGAGATGGGGAATCGCTGAATTTTGGACTCGGCTGGTGACAAAATGTTCCAAACACACCCCATGCACACCTCCACCGGGGAAGGTGCCAGAAACGAGTTCTGTTGGTAGTTTTTACACTACCCCCGGTAGGCAGCTGAAAGGCACCACAAAACTTGTTCTACCTGCTTTCTGGGCTGAGATGGGGAATCGCTGAATTTTGGACTCGGCTGGTGACAAAATGTTCCAAACACACCCCATGCACAACTCCACCGGGGAAGGTGCCAGAAACGAGTTCTGTTGGTAGTTTTTACACTACCCCGGTAGGCAGCTGAAAGGCACCACAAAACTTGTTCTACCTGCTTTCTGGGCTGAGATGGGGAACGGCTGAGTTTTGGACTCGGCTGCTGACAAAATGTTCCAAACACACCCCATGCACAACTCCACCGGGGAAGGTGCCAGAAACGAGTTCTGTTGGTAGTTTTTACACTACCCCGGTAGGCAGCTGAAAGGCACCACAAAACTTGTTCTACCTGCTTTCTGGGCTGAGATGGGGAATCGCTGAATTTTGGACTCGGCTGGTGACAGAATGTTCCAAACACACCCCATGCACAACTCCACCGGGGAAGGTGCCAGAAACGAGTTCTGTTGGTAGTTTTTACACTACCCCGGTAGGCAGCTGAAAGGCACCACAAAACTTGTTCTACCTGCTTTCTGGGCTGAGATGGGGAACAGCTGAGTTTTGGACTCGGCTGCTGACAAAATGTTCCAAACACACCCCATGCACAACTCCACCGGGGAAGGTGCCAAAACGAGTTCTGTTGGTAGTTTTTACACTACCCCGGTAGGCAGCTGAAAGGCACCACAAAACTTGTTCTACCTGCTTTCTGGGCTGAGATGGGGAACAGCTGAGTTTTGGACTCGGCTGGTGACAAAATGTTCCAAACACACCCCATGCACAACTCCACCGAGGAAGGTGCCAGAAACGAGTTCTGTTGGTAGTTTTTACACTACCCCGGTAGGCAGCTGAAAGGCACCACAAAACTTGTTCTACCTGCTTCTGGGCTGAGATGGGGAATCGCTGAATTTTGGACTCGGCTGGTGACAAAATGTTCCAAACACACCCCATGCACAGCTCCACCGGCAAAGGTGCCAGAAACGAGTTCTGTTGGTAGTTTTTACACTACCCCGGTAGGCAGCTGAAAGGCACCACAAAAGTTTTTCTACCTGCTTTCTGGGCTGAGATGGGGAACGGCTGAGTTTTGGACTTGGCTGCTGACAAAATGTTCCAAACACACCCCATGCACAGCTCCACCGGCAAAGGTGCCAGAAACGAGTTCTGTTGGTAGTTTTTACACTACCCCGGTAGGCAAGAGAAAGTCACCACAAAACTTGTTCTACCTGCTTTCTGGGCTGAGATGGAGAATCGCTGAATTTTGGACTCGGCTGCTGACAAAATGTTCCAAACACACCCCATGCACACCTCCACCGGGGAAGGTGCCAGAAACGAGTTCTGTTGGTAGTTTCTACACTACCCCGGTAGGCAGCTGAAAGGCACCACAAAACTTGTTCTACCTGCTTTCTGGGCTGAGATGGGGAACAGCTGAATTTTGGACTCGGCTGGTGACAAAATGTTCCAAACACACCCCATGCACACCTCCACCGGGGAAGGTGCCAGAAATGAGTTCTGTTTTTAGTTTTTACAGTACCCCGGTTGGCAGCTGAAAGGCACCACAAAACTTGTTCTACCTGCTTTCTGGGCTGAGATGGGGAATCAATGAGTTTTGGACTCGGCTGGTGACAAAATGTTCCAAACACACCCCATGCACAACTCCACCGGGGAAGGTGCCAGAAACGAGTTCTGTTGGTAGTTTTTACACTACCCCGGTAGGCAGCTGAAAGGCACCACAAAACCGGTTCTATCTGCTTCCTGGGCTAGAGATGGGGAACAGCTGAATTTTGGACTCGGCTGGTGACAGAATGTTCCAAACACACCCCATGCACAACTCCACCGGGGAAGGTGCCAGAAACGAGTTCTGTCGGTAGTTTTTACACTACCCCGGTAGGCAAGAGAAAGGCACCACAAAACTTGTTCTACCTGCTTTCTGGGCTGAGATGGGGAACAGCTGAATTTTGGACTCGGCTGCTGACAAAATGTTCCAAACACACCCCATGCACAACTCCACCGGGGAAGGTGCCAAAACGAGTTCTGTTGGTAGTTTTTACACTACCCCGGTAGGCAGCTGAAAGGCACCACAAAACTTGTTCTACCTGCTTTCTGGGCTGAGATGGGGAACAGCTGAGTTTTGGACTCGGCTGGTGACAAAATGTTCCAAACACACCCCATGCACAACTCCACCGGGGAAGGTGCCAGAAACGAGTTCTGTTGGTAGTTTTTACACTACCCCGGTAGGCAGCTGAAAGGCACCACAAAACTTGTTCTACCTGCTTTCTGGGCTGAGATGGGGAATCGCTGAATTTTGGACTCGGCTGCTGACAAAATGTTCCAAACACACCCCATGCACAACTCCACCGGGGAAGGTGCCAGAAACAAGTTCTGTTGGTAGTTTTTACACTACCCCGGTAGGCAGCTGAAAGGCACCACAAAACTTGTTCTACCTGCTTTCTGGGCTGAGATGGGGAACCGCTGAATTTTGGACTCGGCTGGTGACAAAATGTTCCAAACACACCCCATGCACACCTCCACCGGGGAAGGTGCCAGAAACGAGTTCTGTTGGTAGTTTTTACACTACCCCGGTAGGCAGCTGAAAGGCACCACAAAACTTGTTCTACCTGCTTTCTGGGCTGAGATGGGGAATCGCTGAATTTTGGACTCGGCTGGTGACAAAATGTTCCAAACACACCCCATGCACAACTCCACCGGGGAAGGTGCCAGAAACGAGTTCCGTTGGTAGTTTTTACACTACCCCGGTAGGCAGCTGAAAGGCACCACAAAACTTGTTCTACCTGCTTTCTGGGCTGAGATGGGGAATCGCTGAATTTTGGACTCGGCTGGTGACAAAATGTTCCAAACACACCCCATGCACAACTCCACCGGGGAAGGTGCCAGAAACGAGTTCTGTTGGTAGTTTTTACACTACCCCGGTAGGCAGCTGAAAGGCACCACAAAACTTGTTCTACCTGCTTTCTGGGCTGAGATGGGGAACGGCTGAGTTTTGGACTCGGCTGGTGACAAAATGTTCCAAACACACCCCATGCACAACTCCACCGGGGAAGGTGCCAGAAACGAGTTCTGTTGGTAGTTTTTACACTACCCCGGTAGGCAGCTGAAAGGCACCACAAAACTTGTTCTACCTGCTTTCTGGGCTGAGATGGGGAATCGCTGAATTTTGGACTCGGCTGGTGACAGAATGTTCCAAACACACCCCATGCACAACTCCACCGGGGAAGGTGCCAGAAACGAGTTCTGTTGGTAGTTTTTACACTACCCCGGTAGGCAGCTGAAAGGCACCACAAAACTTGTTCTACCTGCTTTCTGGGCTGAGATGGGGAACGGCTGAGTTTTGGACTTGGCTGCTGACAAAATGTTCCAAACACACCCCATGCACAGCTCCACCGGCAAAGGTGCCAGAAACGAGTTCTGTTGGTAGTTTTTACACTACCCCGGTAGGCAGCTGAAAGGCACCACAAAACTTGTTCTACCTGCTTTCTGGGCTGAGATGGGGAATCGCTGAATTTTGGACTCGGCTGGTGACAAAATGTTCCAAACACACCCCATGCACACCTCCACCGGGGAAGGTGCCAGAAACGAGTTCTGTTGGTAGTTTTTACACTACCCCGGTAGGCAGCTGAAAGGCACCACAAAACTTGTTCTACCTGCTTTCTGGGCTGAGATGGGGAATCGCTGAATTTTGGACTCGGCTGGTGACAAAATGTTCCAAACACACCCCATGCACAACTCCACCGGGGAAGGTGCCAGAAACGAGTTCCGTTGGTAGTTTTTACACTACCCCGGTAGGCAGCTGAAAGGCACCACAAAACTTGTTCTACCTGCTTTCTGGGCTGAGATGGGGAATCGCTGAATTTTGGACTCGGCTGGTGACAAAATGTTCCAAACACACCCCATGCACAACTCCACCGGGGAAGGTGCCAGAAACGAGTTCTGTTGGTAGTTTTTACACTACCCCGGTAGGCAGCTGAAAGGCACCACAAAACTTGTTCTACCTGCTTTCTGGGCTGAGATGGGGAATCGCTGAATTTTCGACTCGGCTGGTGACAAAATGTTCCAAACACACCCCATGCACACCTCCACCGGGGAAGGTGCCAGAAACGAGTTCTGTTGGTAGTTTTTACACTACCCCGGTAGGCAGCTGAAAGGCACCACAAAACTTGTTCTACCTGCTTTCTGGGCTGAGATGGGGAATCGCTGAATTTTGGACTCGGCTGGTGACAAAATGTTCCAAACACACCCCATGCACAACTCCACCGGGGAAGGTGCCAGAAACGAGTTCTGTTGGTAGTTTTTACACTACCCCGGTAGGCAGCTGAAAGGCACCACAAAACTTGTTCTACCTGCTTTCTGGGCTGAGATGGGGAACGGCTGAGTTTTGGACTCGGCTGCTGACAAAATGTTCCAAACACACCCCATGCACAACTCCACCGGGGAAGGTGCCAGAAACGAGTTCTGTTGGTAGTTTTTACACTACCCCGGTAGGCAGCTGAAAGGCACCACAAAACTTGTTCTACCTGCTTCTGGGCTGAGATGGGGAATCGCTGAATTTTGGACTCGGCTGGTGACAAAATGTTCCAAACACACCCCATGCACAGCTCCACCGGCAAAGGTGCCAGAAACGAGTTCTGTTGGTAGTTTTTACACTACCCCGGTAGGCAGCTGAAAGGCACCACAAAACTTGTTCTACCTGCTTTCTGGGCTGAGATGGGGAACAGCTGAATTTTGGACTCGGCTGCTGACAAAATGTTCCAAACACACCCCATGCACAGCTCCACCGGGGAAGGTGCCAGAAACGAGTTCTGTTGGTAGTTTTTACGCTACCCCGGTAGGCAGCTGAAAGGCACCACAAAACTTGTTCTACCTGCTTTCTGGGCTGAGATGGGGAATCGCTGAATTTTGGACTCGGCTGGTGACAAAATGTTCCAAACACACCCCATGCACACCTCCACCGGGGAAGGTGCCAGAAACGAGTTCTGTTGGTAGTTTTTACACTACCCCGGTAGGCAGCTGAAAGGCACCACAAAACTTGTTCTACCTGCTTTCTGGGCTGAGATGGGGAATCGCTGAATTTTGGACTCGGCTGGTGACAAAATGTTCCAAACACACCCCATGCACAACTCCACCGGGGAAGGTGCCAGAAACGAGTTCTGTTGGTAGTTTTTACACTACCCCGGTAGGCAGCTGAAAGGCACCACAAAACTTGTTCTACCTGCTTTCTGGGCTGAGATGGGGAACGGCTGAGTTTTGGACTCGGCTGCTGACAAAATGTTCCAAACACACCCCATGCACAACTCCACCGGGGAAGGTGCCAGAAACGAGTTCTGTTGGTAGTTTTTACACTACCCCGGTAGGCAGCTGAAAGGCACCACAAAACTTGTTCTACCTGCTTTCTGGGCTGAGATGGGGAATCGCTGAATTTTGGACTCGGCTGGTGACAGAATGTTCCAAACACACCCCATGCACAACTCCACCGGGGAAGGTGCCAGAAACGAGTTCTGTTGGTAGTTTTTACACTACCCCGGTAGGCAGCTGAAAGGCACCACAAAACTTGTTCTACCTGCTTTCTGGGCTGAGATGGGGAACAGCTGAGTTTTGGACTCGGCTGCTGACAAAATGTTCCAAACACACCCCATGCACAACTCCACCGGGGAAGGTGCCAAAACGAGTTCTGTTGGTAGTTTTTACACTACCCCGGTAGGCAGCTGAAAGGCACCACAAAACTTGTTCTACCTGCTTTCTGGGCTGAGATGGGGAACAGCTGAGTTTTGGACTCGGCTGGTGACAAAATGTTCCAAACACACCCCATGCACAACTCCACCGAGGAAGGTGCCAGAAACGAGTTCTGTTGGTAGTTTTTACACTACCCCGGTAGGCAGCTGAAAGGCACCACAAAACTTGTTCTACCTGCTTCTGGGCTGAGATGGGGAATCGCTGAATTTTGGACTCGGCTGGTGACAAAATGTTCCAAACACACCCCATGCACAGCTCCACCGGGGAAAGTGCCAGAAACGAGTTCTGTTGGTAGTTTTTACACTACCCCGGTAGGCAGCTGAAAGGCACCACAAAAGTTTTTCTACCTGCTTTCTGGGCTGAGATGGGGAACGGCTGAGTTTTGGACTTGGCTGCTGACAAAATGTTCCAAACACACCCCATGCACAGCTCCACCGGCAAAGGTGCCAGAAACGAGTTCTGTTGGTAGTTTTTACACTACCCCGGTAGGCAAGAGAAAGTCACCACAAAACTTGTTCTACCTGCTTTCTGGGCTGAGATGGAGAATCGCTGAATTTTGGACTCGGCTGGTGACAAAATGTTCCAAACACACCCCATGCACAACTCCACCGGGGAAGGTGCCAGAAACGAGTTCTGTTGGTAGTTTTTACACTACCCCGGTAGGCAAGAGAAAGGCACCACAAAACTTGTTCTACCTGCTTTCTGGGCTGAGATGGGGAATCGCTGAATTTTGGACTCGGCTGCTGACAAAATGTTCCAAACACACCCCATGCACAACTCCACCGGGGAAGGTGCCAGAAACGAGTTCTGTTGGTAGTTTTTACACTACCCCGGTAGGCAAGAGAAAGGCACCACAAAACTTGTTCTACCTGTTTTCTGGGCTGAGATGGGGAATCGCTGACTTTTGGACTCGGCTGGTGACAAAATGTTCCAAACACACCCCATGCACAACTCCACCGGGGAAGGTGCCAGAAACAAGTTCTGTTGGTAGTTTTTACACTACCCCGGTAGGCAGCTGAAAGGCACCACAAAACTTGTTCTACCTGCTTTCTGGGCTGAGATGGGGAATCGCTGACTTTTGGACTCGGCTGGTGACAAAATGTTCCAAACACACCCCATGCACAACTCCACCGGGGAAGGTGCCAGAAACGAGTTCTGTTGATACTTTTTACACTACCCCGGTAGGCAAGAGAAAGTCACCACAAAACTTGTTCTACCTGCTTTCTGGGCTGAGATGGAGAATCGCTGAATTTTGGACTCGGCTGGTGACAAAATGTTCCAAACACACCCCATGCACAACTCCACCGGGGAAGGTGCCAGAAACGAGTTCTGTTGGTAGTTTTTACACTACCCCGGTAGGCAGCTGAAAGGCACCACAAAACTTGTTCTACCTGCTTTCTGGGCTGAGATGGGGAATCGCTGACTTTTGGACTCGGCTGCTGACAAAATGTTCCAAACACACCCCATGCACAACTCCACCGGGGAAGGTGCCAGAAACGAGTTCTGTTGGTAGTTTTTACACTACCCCGGTAGGCAAGAGAAAGGCACCACAAAACTTGTTCTACCTGTTTTCTGGGCTGAGATGGGGAATCGCTGACTTTTGGACTCGGCTGGTGACAAAATGTTCCAAACACACCCCATGCACAACTCCACCGGGGAAGGTGCCAGAAACAAGTTCTGTTGGTAGTTTTTACACTACCCCGGTAGGCAGCTGAAAGGCACCACAAAACTTGT
This sequence comes from Falco biarmicus, assembly GCF_023638135.1. Classification (NCBI taxonomy): domain Eukaryota; kingdom Metazoa; phylum Chordata; class Aves; order Falconiformes; family Falconidae; genus Falco; species Falco biarmicus. The sequence goes on along the minus strand of NW_026612000.1, from coordinate 66,026 downwards.
TCTACCTGCTTTCTGGGCTGAGATGGGGAATCGCTGACTTTTGGACTCGGCTGGTGACAAAATGTTCCAAACACACCCCATGCACAACTCCACCGGGGAAGGTGCCAGAAACGAGTTCTGTTGATACTTTTTACACTACCCCGGTAGGCAAGAGAAAGGCACCACAAAACTTGTTCTACCTGCTTTCTGGGCTGAGATGGGGAACCGCTGAATTTTGGACTCGGCTGGTGACAAAATGTTCCAAACACACCCCATGCACAACTCCACCGGGGAAGGTGCCAGAAACGAGTTCTGTTGGTAGTTTTTACACTACCCCGGTAGGCAGCTGAAAGGCACCACAAAACTTGTTCTACCTGCTTTCTGGGCTGAGATGGGGAATCGCTGACTTTTGGACTCGGCTGGTGACAAAATGTTCCAAACACACCCCATGCACAACTCCACCGGGGAAGGTGCCAGAAACGAGTTCTGTTGGTAGTTTTTACACTACCCCAGTAGGCAGCTGAAAGGCACCACAAAACTTGTTCTACCTGCTTTCTGGGCTGAGATGGGGAACGGCTGAGTTTTGGACTCGGCTGGTGACAAAATGTTCCAAACACACCCCATGCACAACTCCACCGGGGAAGGTGCCAGAAACGAGTTCTGTTGGTAGTTTTTACACTACCCCGGTAGGCAGCTGAAAGGCACCACAAAACTTGTTCTACCTGCTTTCTGGGCTGAGATGGGGAATCGCTGAATTTTGGACTCGGCTGGTGACAGAATGTTCCAAACACACCCCATGCACAACTCCACCGGGGAAGGTGCCAGAAACGAGTTCTGTTGGTAGTTTTTACACTACCCCGGTAGGCAGCTGAAAGGCACCACAAAACTTGTTCTACCTGCTTTCTGGGCTGAGATGGGGAATCGCTGAATTTTGGACTCGGCTGGTGACAAAATGTTCCAAACACACCCCATGCACAACTCCACCGGGGAAGGTGCCAGAAACGAGTTCCGTTGGTAGTTTTTACACTACCCCGGTAGGCAGCTGAAAGGCACCACAAAACTTGTTCTACCTGCTTTCTGGGCTGTGATGGGGAACAGCTGAATTTTGGACTCGGCTGCTGACAAAATGTTCCAAACACACCCCATGCACAGCTCCACCGGGGAAGGTGCCAGAAACGAGTTCTGTTGGTAGTTTTTACGCTACCCCGGTAGGCAGCTGAAAGGCACCACAAAACTTGTTCTACCTGCTTTCTGGGCTGAGATGGGGAATCGCTGAATTTTGGACTCGGCTGGTGACAAAATGTTCCAAACACACCCCATGCACACCTCCACCGGGGAAGGTGCCAGAAACGAGTTCTGTTGGTAGTTTTTACACTACCCCGGTAGGCAGCTGAAAGGCACCACAAAACTTGTTCTACCTGCTTTCTGGGCTGAGATGGGGAATCGCTGAATTTTGGACTCGGCTGGTGACAAAATGTTCCAAACACACCCCATGCACAACTCCACCGGGGAAGGTGCCAGAAACGAGTTCTGTTGGTAGTTTTTACACTACCCCGGTAGGCAGCTGAAAGGCACCACAAAACTTGTTCTACCTGCTTTCTGGGCTGAGATGGGGAACGGCTGAGTTTTGGACTCGGCTGGTGACAAAATGTTCCAAACACACCCCATGCACAACTCCACCGGGGAAGGTGCCAGAAACGAGTTCTGTTGGTAGTTTTTACACTACCCCGGTAGGCAGCTGAAAGGCACCACAAAACTTGTTCTACCTGCTTTCTGGGCTGAGATGGGGAATCGCTGAATTTTGGACTCGGCTGGTGACAGAATGTTCCAAACACACCCCATGCACAACTCCACCGGGGAAGGTGCCAGAAACGAGTTCTGTTGGTAGTTTTTACACTACCCCGGTAGGCAGCTGAAAGGCACCACAAAACTTGTTCTACCTGCTTTCTGGGCTGAGATGGGGAACAGCTGAGTTTTGGACTCGGCTGCTGACAAAATGTTCCAAACACACCCCATGCACAACTCCACCGGGGAAGGTGCCAAAACGAGTTCTGTTGGTAGTTTTTACACTACCCCGGTAGGCAGCTGAAAGGCACCACAAAACTTGTTCTACCTGCTTTCTGGGCTGAGATGGGGAACAGCTGAGTTTTGGACTCGGCTGGTGACAAAATGTTCCAAACACACCCCATGCACAACTCCACCGAGGAAGGTGCCAGAAACGAGTTCTGTTGGTAGTTTTTACACTACCCCGGTAGGCAGCTGAAAGGCACCACAAAACTTGTTCTACCTGCTTCTGGGCTGAGATGGGGAATCGCTGAATTTTGGACTCGGCTGGTGACAAAATGTTCCAAACACACCCCATGCACAGCTCCACCGGCAAAGGTGCCAGAAACGAGTTCTGTTGGTAGTTTTTACACTACCCCGGTAGGCAGCTGAAAGGCACCACAAAAGTTTTTCTACCTGCTTTCTGGGCTGAGGTGGGGAACGGCTGAGTTTTGGACTTGGCTGCTGACAAAATGTTCCAAACACACCCCATGCACAGCTCCACCGGCAAAGGTGCCAGAAACGAGTTCTGTTGGTAGTTTTTACACTACCCCGGTAGGCAAGAGAAAGTCACCACAAAACTTGTTCTACCTGCTTTCTGGGCTGAGATGGAGAATCGCTGAATTTTGGACTCGGCTGGTGACAAAATGTTCCAAACACACCCCATGCACAACTCCACCGGGGAAGGTGCCAGAAACGAGTTCTGTTGGTAGTTTTTACACTACCCCGGTAGGCAAGAGAAAGGCACCACAAAACTTGTTCTACCTGCTTTCTGGGCTGAGATGGGGAATCGCTGACTTTTGGACTCGGCTGGTGACAAAATGTTCCAAACACACCCCATGCACAACTCCACCGGGGAAGGTGCCAGAAACGAGTTCTGTTGGTAGTTTTTACACTACCCCGGTAGGCAGCTGAAAGGCACCACAAAACTTGTTCTACCTGCTTTCTGGGCTGAGATGGGGAATCGCTGACTTTTGGACTCGGCTGGTGACAAAATGTTCCAAACACACCCCATGCACAACTCCACCGGGGAAGGTGCCAGAAACGAGTTCTGTTGGTAGTTTTTACACTACCCCGGTAGGCAGCTGAAAGGCACCACAAAACTTGTTCTACCTGCTTCTGGGCTGAGATGGGGAATCGCTGAATTTTGGACTCGGCTGGTGACAAAATGTTCCAAACACACCCCATGCACAGCTCCACCGGCAAAGGTGCCAGAAACGAGTTCTGTTGGTAGTTTTTACACTACCCCGGTAGGCAGCTGAAAGGCACCACAAAACTTGTTCTACCTGCTTTCTGGGCTGAGATGGGGAATCGCTGAATTTTGGACTCGGCTGGTGACAGAATGTTCCAAACACACCCCATGCACAACTCCACCGGGGAAGGTGGCAGAAACGAGTTCTGTTGGTAGTTTTTACACTACCCCGGTAGGCAGCTGAAAGGCACCACAAAACTTGTTCTACCTGCTTTCTGGGCTGAGATGGGGAATCGCTGAATTTTGGACTCGGCTGGTGACAAAATGTTCCAAACACACCCCATGCACAACTCCACCGGGGAAGGTGCCAGAAACGAGTTCCGTTGGTAGTTTTTACACTACCCCGGTAGGCAGCTGAAAGGCACCACAAAACTTGTTCTACCTGCTTTCTGGGCTGAGATGGGGAATCGCTGAATTTTGGACTCGGCTGGTGACAAAATGTTCCAAACACACCCCATGCACAACTCCACCGGGGAAGGTGCCAGAAACGAGTTCTGTTGGTAGTTTTTACACTACCCCGGTAGGCAGCTGAAAGGCACCACAAAACTTGTTCTACCTGCTTTCTGGGCTGAGATGGGGAATCGCTGAATTTTCGACTCGGCTGGTGACAAAATGTTCCAAACACACCCCATGCACAACTCCACCGGGGAAGGTGCCAGAAACGAGTTCTGTTGGTAGTTTTTACACTACCCCGGTAGGCAGCTGAAAGGCACCACAAAACTTGTTCTACCTGCTTTCTGGGCTGAGATGGGGAACAGCTGAGTTTTGGACTCGGCTGCTGACAAAATGTTCCAAACACACCCCATGCACAACTCCACCGGGGAAGGTGCCAAAACGAGTTCTGTTGGTAGTTTTTACACTACCCCGGTAGGCAAGAGAAAGGCACCACAAAAGTTGTTCTACCTGCTTTCTGGGCTGAGATGGGGAACAGCTGAGTTTTGGACTCGGCTGGTGACAAAATGTTCCAAACACACCCCATGCACAACTCCACCGGGGAAGGTGCCAGAAACGAGTTCTGTTGGTAGTTTTTACACTACCCCGGTAGGCAGCTGAAAGGCACCACAAAACTTGTTCTACCTGCTTCTGGGCTGAGATGGGGAATCGCTGAATTTTGGACTCGGCTGGTGACAAAATGTTCCAAACACACCCCATGCACAGCTCCACCGGCAAAGGTGCCAGAAACGAGTTCTGTTGGTAGTTTTTACACTACCCCGGTAGGCAGCTGAAAGGCACCACAAAACTTGTTCTACCTGCTTTCTGGGCTGAGATGGGGAACAGCTGAATTTTGGACTCGGCTGCTGACAAAATGTTCCAAACACACCCCATGCACAGCTCCACCGGGGAAGGTGCCAGAAACGAGTTCTGTTGGTAGTTTTTACGCTACCCCGGTAGGCAGCTGAAAGGCACCACAAAACTTGTTCTACCTGCTTTCTGGGCTGAGATGGGGAATCGCTGAATTTTGGACTCGGCTGGTGACAAAATGTTCCAAACACACCCCATGCACACCTCCACCGGGGAAGGTGCCAGAAACGAGTTCTGTTGGTAGTTTTTACACTACCCCGGTAGGCAGCTGAAAGGCACCACAAAACTTGTTCTACCTGCTTTCTGGGCTGAGATGGGGAATCGCTGAATTTTGGACTCGGCTGGTGACAAAATGTTCCAAACACACCCCATGCACAACTCCACCGGGGAAGGTGCCAGAAACGAGTTCTGTTGGTAGTTTTTACACTACCCCGGTAGGCAGCTGAAAGGCACCACAAAACTTGTTCTACCTGCTTTCTGGGCTGAGATGGGGAACGGCTGAGTTTTGGACTCGGCTGGTGACAAAATGTTCCAAACACACCCCATGCACAACTCCACCGGGGAAGGTGCCAGAAACGAGTTCTGTTGGTAGTTTTTACACTACCCCGGTAGGCAGCTGAAAGGCACCACAAAACTTGTTCTACCTGCTTTCTGGGCTGAGATGGGGAATCGCTGAATTTTGGACTCGGCTGGTGACAGAATGTTCCAAACACACCCCATGCACAACTCCACCGGGGAAGGTGCCAGAAACGAGTTCTGTTGGTAGTTTTTACACTACCCCGGTAGGCAGCTGAAAGGCACCACAAAACTTGTTCTACCTGCTTTCTGGGCTGAGATGGGGAACAGCTGAGTTTTGGACTCGGCTGCTGACAAAATGTTCCAAACACACCCCATGCACAACTCCACCGGGGAAGGTGCCAAAACGAGTTCTGTTGGTAGTTTTTACACTACCCCGGTAGGCAGCTGAAAGGCACCACAAAACTTGTTCTACCTGCTTTCTGGGCTGAGATGGGGAACAGCTGAGTTTTGGACTCGGCTGGTGACAAAATGTTCCAAACACACCCCATGCACAACTCCACCGAGGAAGGTGCCAGAAACGAGTTCTGTTGGTAGTTTTTACACTACCCCGGTAGGCAGCTGAAAGGCACCACAAAACTTGTTCTACCTGCTTCTGGGCTGAGATGGGGAATCGCTGAATTTTGGACTCGGCTGGTGACAAAATGTTCCAAACACACCCCATGCACAGCTCCACCGGCAAAGGTGCCAGAAACGAGTTCTGTTGGTAGTTTTTACACTACCCCGGTAGGCAGCTGAAAGGCACCACAAAACTTGTTCTACCTGCTTTCTGGGCTGAGATGGGGAACGGCTGAGTTTTGGACTTGGCTGCTGACAAAATGTTCCAAACACACCCCATGCACAGCTCCACCGGCAAAGGTGCCAGAAACGAGTTCTGTTGGTAGTTTTTACACTACCCCGGTAGGCAAGAGAAAGTCACCACAAAACTTGTTCTACCTGCTTTCTGGGCTGAGATGGAGAATCGCTGAATTTTGGACTCGGCTGGTGACAAAATGTTCCAAACACACCCCATGCACAACTCCACCGGGGAAGGTGCCAGAAACGAGTTCTGTTGGTAGTTTTTTACACTACCCCGGTAGGCAAGAGAAAGGCACCACAAAACTTGTTCTACCTGCTTTCTGGGCTGAGATGGGGAATCGCTGAATTTTGGACTCGGCTGCTGACAAAATGTTCCAAACACACCCCATGCACAACTCCACCGGGGAAGGTGCCAGAAACGAGTTCTGTTGGTAGTTTTTACACTACCCCGGTAGGCAAGAGAAAGGCACCACAAAACTTGTTCTACCTGCTTTCTGGGCTGAGATGGGGAATCGCTGACTTTTGGACTCGGCTGGTGACAAAATGTTCCAAACACACCCCATGCACAACTCCACCGGGGAAGGTGCCAGAAACGAGTTCTGTTGGTAGTTTTTACACTACCCCGGTAGGCAGCTGAAAGGCACCACAAAACTTGTTCTACCTGCTTTCTGGGCTGAGATGGGGAATCGCTGACTTTTGGACTCGGCTGGTGACAAAATGTTCCAAACACACCCCATGCACAACTCCACCGGGGAAGGTGCCAGAAACGAGTTCTGTTGGTAGTTTTTACACTACCCCGGTAGGCAGCTGAAAGGCACCACAAAACTTGTTCTACCTGCTTTCTGGGCTGAGATGGGGAACCGCTGAATTTTGGACTCCGCTGGTGACAAAATGTTCCAAACACACCCCATGCACAACTCCACCGGGGAAGGTGCCAGAAACGAGTTCTGTTGGTAGTTTTTACACTACCCCGGTAGGCAGCTGAAAGGCACCACAAAACTTGTTCTACCTGCTTTCTGGGCTGAGATGGGGAATCGCTGACTTTTGGACTCGGCTGGTGACAAAATGTTCCAAACACACCCCATGCACACCTCCACCGGGGAAGGTGCCAGAAAGGAGTTCTGTTGGTAGTTTTTACACTACCCCGGTAGGCAGCTGAAAGGCACCACAAAACTTGTTCTACCTGCTTTCTGGGCTGAGATGGGGAACGGCTGAGTTTTGGACTCGGCTGGTGACAAAATGTTCCAAACACACCCCATGCACAACTCCACCGGGGAAGGTGCCAGAAACGAGTTCTGTTGGTAGTTTTTACACTACCCCGGTAGGCAGCTGAAAGGCACCACAAAACTTGTTCTACCTGCTTTCTGGGCTGAGATGGGGAATCGCTGAATTTTGGACTCGGCTGGTGACAGAATGTTCCAAACACACCCCATGCACAACTCCACCGGGGAAGGTGCCAGAAACGAGTTCTGTTGGTAGTTTTTACACTACCCCGGTAGGCAGCTGAAAGGCACCACAAAACTTGTTCTACCTGCTTTCTGGGCTGAGATGGGGAACAGCTGAGTTTTGGACTCGGCTGCTGACAAAATGTTCCAAACACACCCCATGCACAACTCCACCGGGGAAGGTGCCAAAACGAGTTCTGTTGGTAGTTTTTACACTACCCCGGTAGGCAGCTGAAAGGCACCACAAAACTTGTTCTACCTGCTTTCTGGGCTGAGATGGGGAACAGCTGAGTTTTGGACTCGGCTGGTGACAAAATGTTCCAAACACACCCCATGCACAACTCCACCGGGGAAGGTGCCAGAAACGAGTTCTGTTGGTAGTTTTTACACTACCCCGGTAGGCAGCTGAAAGGCACCACAAAACTTGTTCTACCTGCTTTCTGGGCTGAGATGGGGAACGGCTGACTTTTGGACTTGGCTGCTGACAAAATGTTCCAAACACACCCCATGCACAACTCCACCGGGGAAGGTGCCAGAAAGGAGTTCTGTTGGTAGTTTTTACACTACCCCGGTAGGCAGCTGAAAGGCACCACAAAACTTGTTCTACCTGCTTTCTGGGCTGAGATGGGGAATCGCTGAATTTTGGACTCGGCTGGTGACAAAATGTTCCAAACACACCCCATGCACAACTCCACCGGGGAAGGTGCCAGAAACGAGTTCTGTTGGTAGTTTTTACACTACCCCGGTAGGCAGCTGAAAGGCACCACAAAACTTGTTCTACCTGCTTTCTGGGCTGAGATGGGGAACCGCTGAATTTTGGACTCGGCTGGTGACAAAATGTTCCAAACACACCCCATGCACACCTCCACCGGGGAAGGTGCCAGAAACGAGTTCTGTTGGTAGTTTTTACACTACCCCGGTAGGCAGCTGAAAGGCACCACAAAACTTGTTCTACCTGCTTTCTGGGCTGAGATGGGGAATCACGGAATTTTGGACTCGGCTGCTGACAAAATGTTCCAAACACACCCCATGCACAACTCCACCGGGGAAGGTGCCAGAAACGAGTTCCGTTGGTAGTTTTTACACTACCCCGGTAGGCAGCTGAAAGGCACCACAAAACTTGTTCTACCTGCTTTCTGGGCTGAGATGGGGAATCGCTGAATTTTGGACTCGGCTGGTGACAAAATGTTCCAAACACACCCCATGCACAACTCCACCGGGGAAGGTGCCAGAAACGAGTTCTGTTGGTAGTTTTTACACTACCCCGGTAGGCAGCTGAAAGGCACCACAAAACTTGTTCTACCTGCTTTCTGGGCTGAGATGGGGAATCGCTGACTTTTGGACTCGGCTGCTGACAAAATGTTCCAAACACACCCCATGCACAACTCCACCGGGGAAGGTGCCAGAAACGAGTTCTGTTGGTAGTTTTTACACTACCCCGGTAGGCAGCTGAAAGGCACCACAAAACTTGTTCTACCTGCTTTCTGGGCTGAGATGGGGAACCGCTGAATTTTGGACTCGGCTGGTGACAAAATGTTCCAAACACACCCCATGCACACCTCCACCGGGGAAGGTGCCAGAAACGAGTTCTGTTGGTAGTTTTTACACTACCCCGGTAGGCAGCTGAAAGGCACCACAAAACTTGTTCTACCTGCTTTCTGGGCTGAGATGGGGAATCGCTGAATTTTGGACTCGGCTGGTGACAAAATGTTCCAAACACACCCCATGCACAACTCCACCGGGGAAGGTGCCAGAAACGAGTTCCGTTGGTAGTTTTTACACTACCCCGGTAGGCAGCTGAAAGGCACCACAAAACTTGTTCTACCTGCTTTCTGGGCTGAGATGGGGAATCGCTGAATTTTGGACTCGGCTGCTGACAAAATGTTCCAAACACACCCCATGCACAACTCCACCGGGGAAGGTGCCAGAAACGAGTTCTGTTGGTAGTTTTTACACTACCCCGGTAGGCAGCTGAAAGGCACCACAAAACTTGTTCTACCTGCTTTCTGGGCTGAGATGGGGAACCGCTGAATTTTGGACTCGGCTGGTGACAAAATGTTCCAAACACACCCCATGCACACCTCCACCGGGGAAGGTGCCAGAAACGAGTTCCGTTGGTAGTTTTTACACTACCCCGGTAGGCAGCTGAAAGGCACCACAAAACTTGTTCTACCTGCTTTCTGGGCTGAGATGGGGAACAGCTGAGTTTTGGACTCGGCTGGTGACAAAATGTTCCAAACACACCCCATGCACAACTCCACCGGGGAAGGTGCCAGAAACGAGTTCTGTTGGTAGTTTTTACACTACCCCGGTAGGCAGCTGAAAGGCACCACAAAACTTGTTCTACCTGCTTTCTGGGCTGAGATGGGGAATCGCTGAATTTTGGACTCGGCTGCTGACAAAATGTTCCAAACACACCCCATGCACAACTCCACCGGGGAAGGTGCCAGAAACGAGTTCTGTTGGTAGTTTTTACACTATCCCGGTAGGCAGCTGAAAGGCACCACAAAACTTGTTCTACCTGCTTTCTGGGCTGAGATGGGGAACCGCTGAATTTTGGACTCGGCTGGTGACAAAATGTTCCAAACACACCCCATGCACACCTCCACCGGGGAAGGTGCCAGAAACGAGTTCTGTTGGTAGTTTTTACACTACCCCGGTAGGCAGCTGAAAGGCACCACAAAACTTGTTCTACCTGCTTTCTGGGCTGAGATGGGGAATCGCTGAATTTTGGACTCGGCTGGTGACAAAATGTTCCAAACACACCCCATGCACAACTCCACCGGGGAAGGTGCCAGAAACGAGTTCCGTTGGTAGTTTTTACACTACCCCGGTAGGCAGCTGAAAGGCACCACAAAACTTGTTCTACCTGCTTTCTGGGCTGAGATGGGGAATCGCTGAATTTTGGACTCGGCTGGTGACAAAATGTTCCAAACACACCCCATGCACAACTCCACCGGGGAAGGTGCCAGAAACGAGTTCTGTTGGTAGTTTTTACACTACCCCGGTAGGCAGCTGAAAGGCACCACAAAACTTGTTCTACCTGCTTTCTGGGCTGAGATGGGGAACGGCTGAGTTTTGGACTCGGCTGGTGACAAAATGTTCCAAACACACCCCATGCACAACTCCACCGGGGAAGGTGCCAGAAACGAGTTCTGTTGGTAGTTTTTACACTACCCCGGTAGGCAGCTGAAAGGCACCACAAAACTTGTTCTACCTGCTTTCTGGGCTGAGATGGGGAATCGCTGAATTTTGGACTCGGCTGGTGACAGAATGTTCCAAACAGACCCCATGCACAACTCCACCGGGGAAGGTGCCAGAAACGAGTTCTGTTGGTAGTTTTTACACTACCCCGGTAGGCAGCTGAAAGGCACCACAAAACTTGTTCTACCTGCTTTCTGGGCTGAGATGGGGAACAGCTGAGTTTTGGACTCGGCTGCTGACAAAATGTTCCAAACACACCCCATGCACAACTCCACCGGGGAAGGTGCCAAAACGAGTTCTGTTGGTAGTTTTTACACTACCCCGGTAGGCAGCTGAAAGGCACCACAAAACTTGTTCTACCTGCTTTCTGGGCTGAGATGGGGAACAGCTGAGTTTTGGACTCGGCTGGTGACAAAATGTTCCAAACACACCCCATGCACAACTCCACCGAGGAAGGTGCCAGAAACGAGTTCTGTTGGTAGTTTTTACACTACCCCGGTAGGCAGCTGAAAGGCACCACAAAACTTGTTCTACCTGCTTTCTGGGCTGAGATGGGGAATCGCTGACTTTTGGACTCGGCTGGTGACAAAATGTTCCAAACACACCCCATGCACAGCTCCACCGGCAAAGGTGCCAGAAACGAGTTCTGTTGGTAGTTTTTACACTACCCCGGTAGGCAGCTGAAAGGCACCACAAAACTTGTTCTACCTGCTTTCTGGGCTGAGATGGGGAACGGCTGAGTTTTGGACTTGGCTGCTGACAAAATGTTCCAAACACACCCCATGCACAGCTCCACCGGCAAAGGTGCCAGAAACGAGTTCTGTTGGTAGTTTTTACACTACCCCGGTAGGCAGCTGAAAGGCACCACAAAACTTGTTCTACCTGCTTTCTGGGCTGAGATGGGGAATCGCTGAATTTTGGACTCGGCTGGTGACAAAATGTTCCAAACACACCCCATGCACACCTCCACCGGGGAAGGTGCCAGAAACGAGTTCTGTTGGTAGTTTTTACACTACCCCGGTAGGCAGCTGAAAGGCACCACAAAACTTGTTCTACCTGCTTTCTGGGCTGAGATGGGGAATCGCTGAGTTTTGGACTCGGCTGGTGACAAAATGTTCCAAACACACCCCATGCACAACTCCACCGGGGAAGGTGCCAGAAAGGAGTTCTGTTGGTAGTTTTTACACTACCCCGGTAGGCAGCTGAAAGGCACCACAAAACTTGTTCTACCTGCTTTCTGGGCTGAGATGGGGAATCGCTGAATTTTGGACTCGGCTGCTGACAAAATGTTCCAAACACACCCCATGCACAACTCCACCGGGGAAGGTGCCAGAAACGAGTTCTGTTGGTAGTTTTTACACTATCCCGGTAGGCAGCTGAAAGGCACCACAAAACTTGTTCTACCTGCTTTCTGGGCTGAGATGGGGAACCGCTGAATTTTGGACTCGGCTGGTGACAAAATGTTCCAAACACACCCCATGCACACCTCCACCGGGGAAGGTGCCAGAAACGAGTTCTGTTGGTAGTTTTTACACTACCCCGGTAGGCAGCTGAAAGGCACCACAAAACTTGTTCTACCTGCTTTCTGGGCTGAGATGGGGAATCGCTGAATTTTGGACTCGGCTGGTGACAAAATGTTCCAAACACACCCCATGCACAACTCCACCGGGGAAGGTGCCAGAAACGAGTTCCGTTGGTAGTTTTTACACTACCCCGGTAGGCAGCTGAAAGGCACCACAAAACTTGTTCTACCTGCTTTCTGGGCTGAGATGGGGAATCGCTGAATTTTGGACTCGGCTGGTGACAAAATGTTCCAAACACACCCCATGCACAACTCCACCGGGGAAGGTGCCAGAAACGAGTTCTGTTGGTAGTTTTTACACTACCCCGGTAGGCAGCTGAAAGGCACCACAAAACTTGTTCTACCTGCTTTCTGGGCTGAGATGGGGAACGGCTGAATTTTGGACTCGGCTGGTGACAAAATGTTCCAAACACACCCCATGCACAACTCCACCGGGGAAGGTGCCAGAAACGAGTTCTGTTGGTAGTTTTTACACTACCCCGGTAGGCAGCTGAAAGGCACCACAAAACTTGTTCTACCTGCTTTCTGGGCTGAGATGGGGAATCGCTGAATTTTGGACTCGGCTGGTGACAGAATGTTCCAAACACACCCCATGCACAACTCCACCGGGGAAGGTGCCAGAAACGAGTTCTGTTGGTAGTTTTTACACTACCCCGGTAGGCAGCTGAAAGGCACCACAAAACTTGTTCTACCTGCTTTCTGGGCTGAGATGGGGAACAGCTGAGTTTTGGACTCGGCTGCTGACAAAATGTTCCAAACACACCCCATGCACAACTCCACCGAGGAAGGTGCCAGAAACGAGTTCTGTTGGTAGTTTTTACACTACCCCGGTAGGCAGCTGAAAGGCACCACAAAACTTGTTCTACCTGCTTTCTGGGCTGAGATGGGGAATCGCTGACTTTTGGACTCGGCTGGTGACAAAATGTTCCAAACACACCCCATGCACACCTCCACCGGCAAAGGTGCCAGAAACGAGTTCTGTTGGTAGTTTTTACACTACCCCGGTAGGCAGCTGAAAGGCACCACAAAACTTGTTCTACCTGCTTTCTGGGCTGAGATGGGGAACGGCTGAGTTTTGGACTTGGCTGCTGACAAAATGTTCCAAACACACCCCATGCACAGCTCCACCGGCAAAGGTGCCAGAAACGAGTTCTGTTGGTAGTTTTTACACTACCCCGGTAGGCAGCTGAAAGGCACCACAAAACTTGTTCTACCTGCTTTCTGGGCTGAGATGGGGAATCGCTGAATTTTGGACTCGGCTGGTGACAAAATGTTCCAAACACACCCCATGCACACCTCCACCGGGGAAGGTGCCAGAAACGAGTTCTGTTGGTAGTTTTTACACTACCCCGGTAGGCAGCTGAAAGGCACCACAAAACTTGTTCTACCTGCTTTCTGGGCTGAGATGGGGAATCGCTGAATTTTGGACTCGGCTGGTGACAAAATGTTCCAAACACACCCCATGCACAACTCCACCGGGGAAGGTGCCAGAAACGAGTTCCGTTGGTAGTTTTTACACTACCCCGGTAGGCAGCTGAAAGGCACCACAAAACTTGTTCTACCTGCTTTCTGGGCTGAGATGGGGAATCGCTGAATTTTGGACTCGGCTGGTGACAAAATGTTCCAAACACACCCCATGCACAACTCCACCGGGGAAGGTGCCAGAAACGAGTTCTGTTGGTAGTTTTTACACTACCCCGGTAGGCAGCTGAAAGGCACCACAAAACTTGTTCTACCTGCTTTCTGGGCTGAGATGGGGAATCGCTGAATTTTCGACTCGGCTGGTGACAAAATGTTCCAAACACACCCCATGCACAACTCCACCGGGGAAGGTGCCAGAAACGAGTTCTGTTGGTAGTTTTTACACTACCCCGGTAGGCAGCTGAAAGGCACCACAAAACTTGTTCTACCTGCTTTCTGGGCTGAGATGGGGAACAGCTGAGTTTTGGACTCGGCTGCTGACAAAATGTTCCAAACACACCCCATGCACAACTCCACCGGGGAAGGTGCCAAAACGAGTTCTGTTGGTAGTTTTTACACTACCCCGGTAGGCAGCTGAAAGGCACCACAAAACTTGTTCTACCTGCTTTCTGGGCTGAGATGGGGAACAGCTGAGTTTTGGACTCGGCTGGTGACAAAATGTTCCAAACACACCCCATGCACAACTCCACCGAGGAAGGTGCCAGAAACGAGTTCTGTTGGTAGTTTTTACACTACCCCGGTAGGCAGCTGAAAGGCACCACAAAACTTGTTCTACCTGCTTCTGGGCTGAGATGGGGAATCGCTGAATTTTGGACTCGGCTGCTGACAAAATGTTCCAAACACACCCCATGCACAACTCCACCGGGGAAGGTGCCAGAAACGAGTTCTGTTGGTAGTTTTTACACTACCCCGGTAGGCAGCTGAAAGGCACCACAAAACTTGTTCTACCTGCTTTCTGGGCTGAGATGGGGAATCGCTGAATTTTGGACTCGGCTGCTGACAAAATGTTCCAAACACACCCCATGCACAGCTCCACCGGGGAAGGTGCCAGAAACGAGTTCTGTTGGTAGTTTTTACACTACCCCGGTAGGCAGCTGAAAGGCACCACAAAACTTGTTCTACCTGCTTTCTGGGCTGAGATGGGGAATCGCTGAATTTTCGACTCGGCTGGTGACAAAATGTTCCAAACACACCCCATGCACACCTCCACCGGGGAAGGTGCCAGAAACGAGTTCTGTTGGTAGTTTTTACACTACCCCGGTAGGCAGCTGAAAGGCACCACAAAACTTGTTCTACCTGCTTTCTGGGCTGAGATGGGGAATCGCTGAATTTTGGACTCGGCTGGTGACAAAATGTTCCAAACACACCCCATGCACAACTCCACCGGGGAAGGTGCCAGAAACGAGTTCTGTTGGTAGTTTTTACACTACCCCGGTAGGCAGCTGAAAGGCACCACAAAACTTGTTCTACCTGCTTTCTGGGCTGAGATGGGGAATGGCTGAGTTTTGGACTCGGCTGGTGACAAAATGTTCCAAACACACCCCATGCACAACTCCACCGGGGAAGGTGCCAGAAACGAGTTCTGTTGGTAGTTTTTACACTACCCCGGTAGGCAGCTGAAAGGCACCACAAAACTTGTTCTACCTGCTTTCTGGGCTGAGATGGGGAATCGCTGAATTTTGGACTCGGCTGCTGACAAAATGTTCCAAACACACCCCATGCACAACTCCACCGGGGAAGGTGCCAGAAACGAGTTCTGTTGGTAGTTTTTACACTATCCCGGTAGGCAGCTGAAAGGCACCACAAAACTTGTTCTACCTGCTTTCTGGGCTGAGATGGGGAACCGCTGAATTTTGGACTCGGCTGGTGACAAAATGTTCCAAACACACCCCATGCACACCTCCACCGGGGAAGGTGCCAGAAACGAGTTCTGTTGGTAGTTTTTACACTACCCCGGTAGGCAGCTGAAAGGCACCACAAAACTTGTTCTACCTGCTTTCTGGGCTGAGATGGGGAATCGCTGAATTTTGGACTCGGCTGGTGACAAAATGTTCCAAACACACCCCATGCACAACTCCACCGGGGAAGGTGCCAGAAACGAGTTCCGTTGGTAGTTTTTACACTACCCCGGTAGGCAGCTGAAAGGCACCACAAAACTTGTTCTACCTGCTTTCTGGGCTGAGATGGGGAATCGCTGAATTTTGGACTCGGCTGCTGACAAAATGTTCCAAACACACCCCATGCACAACTCCACCGGGGAAGGTGCCAGAAACGAGTTCTGTTGGTAGTTTTTACACTACCCCGGTAGGCAGCTGAAAGGCACCACAAAACTTGTTCTACCTGCTTTCTGGGCTGAGATGGGGAACGGCTGAGTTTTGGACTCGGCTGGTGACAAAATGTTCCAAACACACCCCATGCACAACTCCACCGGGGAAGGTGCCAGAAACGAGTTCTGTTGGTAGTTTTTACACTACCCCGGTAGGCAGCTGAAAGGCACCACAAAACTTGTTCTACCTGCTTTCTGGGCTGAGATGGGGAATCGCTGAATTTTGGACTCGGCTGGTGACAGAATGTTCCAAACACACCCCATGCACAACTCCACCGGGGAAGGTGCCAGAAACGAGTTCTGTTGGTAGTTTTTACACTACCCCGGTAGGCAGCTGAAAGGCACCACAAAACTTGTTCTACCTGCTTTCTGGGCTGAGATGGGGAACAGCTGAGTTTTGGACTCGGCTGCTGACAAAATGTTCCAAACACACCCCATGCACAACTCCACCGGGGAAGGTGCCAAAACGAGTTCTGTTGGTAGTTTTTACACTACCCCGGTAGGCAGCTGAAAGGCACCACAAAACTTGTTCTACCTGCTTTCTGGGCTGAGATGGGGAACAGCTGAGTTTTGGACTCGGCTGGTGACAAAATGTTCCAAACACACCCCATGCACAACTCCACCGAGGAAAGTGCCAGAAACGAGTTCTGTTGGTAGTTTTTACACTACCCCGGTAGGCAGCTGAAAGGCACCACAAAACTTGTTCTACCTGCTTCTGGGCTGAGATGGGGAATCGCTGAATTTTGGACTCGGCTGGTGACAAAATGTTCCAAACACACCCCATGCACACCTCCACCGGCAAAGGTGCCAGAAACGAGTTCTGTTGGTAGTTTTTACACTACCCCGGTAGGCAGCTGAAAGGCACCACAAAACTTGTTCTACCTGCTTTCTGGGCTGAGATGGGGAACGGCTGAGTTTTGGACTTGGCTGCTGACAAAATGTTCCAAACACACCCCATGCACAGCTCCACCGGCAAAGGTGCCAGAAACGAGTTCTGTTGGTAGTTTTTACACTACCCCGGTAGGCAGCTGAAAGGCACCACAAAACTTGTTCTACCTGCTTTCTGGGCTGAGATGGGGAATCGCTGAATTTTGGACTCGGCTGGTGACAAAATGTTCCAAACACACCCCATGCACACCTCCACCGGGGAAGGTGCCAGAAACGAGTTCTGTTGGTAGTTTTTACACTACCCCGGTAGGCAGCTGAAAGGCACCACAAAACTTGTTCTACCTGCTTTCTGGGCTGAGATGGGGAATCGCTGAATTTTGGACTCGGCTGGTGACAAAATGTTCCAAACACACCCCATGCACAACTCCACCGGGGAAGGTGCCAGAAACGAGTTCCGTTGGTAGTTTTTACACTACCCCGGTAGGCAGCTGAAAGGCACCACAAAACTTGTTCTACCTGCTTTCTGGGCTGAGATGGGGAATCGCTGAATTTTGGACTCGGCTGGTGACAAAATGTTCCAAACACACCCCATGCACAACTCCACCGGGGAAGGTGCCAGAAACGAGTTCTGTTGGTAGTTTTTACACTACCCCGGTAGGCAGCTGAAAGGCACCACAAAACTTGTTCTACCTGCTTTCTGGGCTGAGATGGGGAATCGCTGAATTTTGGACTCGGCTGGTGACAAAATGTTCCAAACACACCCCATGCACAACTCCACCGGGGAAGGTGCCAGAAACGAGTTCTGTTGGTAGTTTTTACACTACCCCGGTAGGCAGCTGAAAGGCACCACAAAACTTGTTCTACCTGCTTTCTGGGCTGAGATGGGGAACAGCTGAGTTTTGGACTCGGCTGCTGACAAAATGTTCCAAACACACCCCATGCACAACTCCACCGGGGAAGGTGCCAAAACGAGTTCTGTTGGTAGTTTTTACACTACCCCGGTAGGCAGCTGAAAGGCACCACAAAACTTGTTCTACCTGCTTCTGGGCTGAGATGGGGAATCGCTGAGTTTTGGACTCGGCTGGTGACAAAATGTTCCAAACACACCCCATGCACAACTCCACCGGGGAAGGTGCCAGAAACGAGTTCTGTTGGTAGTTTTTTACACTACCCCGGTAGGCAGCTGAAAGGCACCACAAAACTTGTTCTACCTGCTTTCTGGGCTGAGATGGGGAACAGCTGAGTTTTGGACTCGGCTGCTGACAAAATGTTCCAAACACACCCCATGCACAACTCCACCGGGGAAGGTGCCAAAACGAGTTCTGTTGGTAGTTTTTACACTACCCCGGTAGGCAGCTGAAAGGCACCACAAAACTTGTTCTACCTGCTTTCTGGGCTGAGATGGGGAACAGCTGAGTTTTGGACTCGGCTGGTGACAAAATGTTCCAAACACACCCCATGCACAACTCCACCGAGGAAGGTGCCAGAAACGAGTTCTGTTGGTAGTTTTTACACTACCCCGGTAGGCAGCTGAAAGGCACCACAAAACTTGTTCTACCTGCTTCTGGGCTGAGATGGGGAATCGCTGAATTTTGGACTCGGCTGGTGACAAAATGTTCCAAACACACCCCATGCACAACTCCACCGGCAAAGGTGCCAGAAACGAGTTCTGTTGGTAGTTTTTACACTACCCCGGTAGGCAAGAGAAAGGCACCACAAAACTTGTTCTACCTGCTTTCTGGGCTGAGATGGGGAATCGCTGACTTTTGGACTCGGCTGGTGACAAAATGTTCCAAACACACCCCATGCACAACTCCACCGGGGAAGGTGCCAGAAACGAGTTCTGTTGGTAGTTTTTACACTACCCCGGTAGGCAGCTGAAAGGCACCACAAAACTTGTTCTACCTGCTTTCTGGGCTGAGATGGGGAATCGCTGACTTTTGGACTCGGCTGGTGACAAAATGTTCCAAACACACCCCATGCACAACTCCACCGGGGAAGGTGCCAGAAACGAGTTCTGTTGATACTTTTTACACTACCCCGGTAGGCAAGAGAAAGGCACCACAAAACTTGTTCTACCTGCTTTCTGGGCTGAGATGGGGAACCGCTGAATTTTGGACTCGGCTGGTGACAAAATGTTCCAAACACACCCCATGCACAACTCCACCGGGGAAGGTGCCAGAAACGAGTTCTGTTGGTAGTTTTTACACTACCCCGGTAGGCAGCTGAAAGGCACCACAAAACTTGTTCTACCTGCTTTCTGGGCTGAGATGGGAATCGCTGACTTTTGGACTCGGCTGGTGACAAAATGTTCCAAACACACCCCATGCACAACTCCACCGGGGAAGGTGCCAGAAACGAGTTCTGTTGGTAGTTTTTACACTACCCCGGTAGGCAGCTGAAAGGCACCACAAAACTTGTTCTACCTGCTTTCTGGGCTGAGATGGGGAATCGCTGACTTTTGGACTCGGCTGGTGACAAAATGTTCCAAACACACCCCATGCACAACTCCACCGGGGAAGGTGCCAGAAACGAGTTCTGTTGGTAGTTTTTACACTACCCCGGTAGGCAGCTGAAAGGCACCACAAAACTTGTTCTACCTGCTTTCTGGGCTGAGATGGGGAATCGCTGAATTTTGGACTCGGCTGGTGACAAAATGTTCCAAACACACCCCATGCACAACTCCACCGGGGAAGGTGCCAGAAACGAGTTCTGTTGGTAGTTTTTACACTACCCCGGTAGGCAGCTGAAAGGCACCACAAAACTTGTTCTACCTGCTTTCTGGGCTGAGATGGGGAACCGCTGAATTTTGGACTCGGCTGGTGACAAAATGTTCCAAACACACCCCATGCACAACTCCACCGGGGAAGGTGCCAGAAACGAGTTCTGTTGGTAGTTTTTACACTACCCCGGTAGGCAGCTGAAAGGCACCACAAAACTTGTTCTACCTGCTTTCTGGGCTGAGATGGGGAATCGCTGACTTTTGGACTCGGCTGCTGACAAAATGTTCCAAACACACCCCATGCACAACTCCACCGGGGAAGGTGCCAGAAACGAGTTCTGTTGGTAGTTTTTACACTACCCCGGTAGGCAGCTGAAAGGCACCACAAAACTTGTTCTACCTGCTTTCTGGGCTGAGATGGGGAATCGCTGAATTTTGGACTCGGCTGCTGACAAAATGTTCCAAACACACCCCATGCACAACTCCACCGGGGAAGGTGCCAGAAACGAGTTCTGTTGGTAGTTTTTACACTACCCCGGTAGGCAGCTGAAAGGCACCACAAAACTTGTTCTACCTGCTTTCTGGGCTGAGATGGGGAATCGCTGAATTTTGGACTCGGCTGGTGACAAAATGTTCCAAACACACCCCATGCACAACTCCACCGGGGAAGGTGCCAGAAACGAGTTCTGTTGGTAGTTTTTACACTACCCCGGTAGGCAGCTGAAAGGCACCACAAAACTTGTTCTACCTGCTTTCTGGGCTGAGATGGGGAATCGCTGAATTTTGGACTCGGCTGCTGACAAAATGTTCCAAACACACCCCATGCACAACTCCACCGGGGAAGGTGCCAGAAACGAGTTCTGTTGGTAGTTTTTACACTACCCCGGTAGGCAGCTGAAAGGCACCACAAAACTTGTTCTACCTGCTTTCTGGGCTGAGATGGGGAATCGCTGAATTTTGGACTCGGCTGGTGACAAAATGTTCCAAACACACCCCATGCACAACTCCACCGGGGAAGGTGCCAGAAAGGAGTTCTGTTGGTAGTTTTTACACTACCCCGGTAGGCAGCTGAAAGGCACCACAAAACTTGTTCTACCTGCTTTCTGGGCTGAGATGGGGAATCGCTGAATTTTGGACTCGGCTGCTGACAAAATGTTCCAAACACACCCCATGCACACCTCCACCGGGGAAGGTGCCAGAAACGAGTTCTGTTGGTAGTTTTTACACTACCCCGGTAGGCAGCTGAAAGGCACCACAAAACTTGTTCTACCTGCTTTCTGGGCTGAGATGGGGAATCGCTGAATTTTGGACTCGGCTGGTAACAAAATGTTCCAAACACACCCCATGCACAACTCCACCGGGGAAGGTGCCAGAAACGAGTTCTGTTGGTAGTTTTTACACTACCCCGGTAGGCAGCTGAAAGGCACCACAAAACTTGTTCTACCTGCTTTCTGGGCTGAGATGGGGAATCGCTGAATTTTGGACTCGGCTGCTGACAAAATGTTCCAAACACACCCCATGCACAACTCCACCGGGGAAGGTGCCAGAAACGAGTTCTGCTGGTAGTTTTTACACTACCCCGGTGGGCAGCTGAAAGGCACCACAAAACTTGTTCTACCTGCTTTCTGGGCTGAGATGGGGAATCGCTGAATTTTGGACTCGGCTGGTGACAAAATGTTCCAAACACACCCCATGCACAACTCCACCGGGGAAGGTGCCAGAAACGAGTTCTGTTGGTAGTTTTTACACTACCCCGGTAGGCAGCTGAAAGGCACCACAAAACTTGTTCTACCTGCTTTCTGGGCTGAGATGGGGAATCGCTGAATTTTGGACTCGGCTGGTGACAAAATGTTCCAAACACACCCCATGCACAACTCCACCGGGGAAGGTGCCAGAAACGAGTTCTGTTGGTAGTTTTTACACTACCCCGGTAGGCAGCTGAAAGGCACCACAAAACTTGTTCTACCTGCTTTCTGGGCTGAGATGGGGAATCGCTGAATTTTGGACTCGGCTGGTGACAAAATGTTCCAAACACACCCCATGCACAACTCCACCGGGGAAGGTGCCAGAAACGAGTTCTGTTGGTAGTTTTTACACTACCCCGGTAGGCAGCTGAAAGGCACCACAAAACTTGTTCTACCTGCTTTCTGGGCTGAGATGGGGAACGGCTGAGTTTTGGACTCGGCTGCTGACAAAATGTTCCAAACACACCCCATGCACAACTCCACCGGGGAAGGTGCCAGAAACGAGTTCTGTTGGTAGTTTTTACACTACCCCGGTAGGCAGCTGAAAGGCACCACAAAACTTGTTCTACCTGCTTTCTGGGCTGAGATGGGGAATCGCTGAATTTTGGACTCGGCTGGTGACAAAATGTTCCAAACACACCCCATGCACACCTCCACCGGGGAAGGTGCCAGAAACGAGTTCTGTTGGTAGTTTTTACACTACCCCGGTAGGCAGCTGAAAGGCACCACAAAACTTGTTCTACCTGCTTTCTGGGCTGAGATGGGGAACGGCTGAATTTTGGACTCGGCTGCTGACAAAATGTTCCAAACACACCCCATGCACAACTCCACCGGGGAAGGTGCCAGAAACGAGTTCTGTTGGTAGTTTTTACACTACCCCGGTAGGCAGCTGAAAGGCACCACAAAACTTGTGCTACATGCTTTCTGGGCTGAGATGGGGAATCGCTGAATTTTGGACTCGGCTGGTGACAAAATGTTCCAAACACACCCCATGCACAACTCCACCGGGGAAGGTGCCAGAAACGAGTTCTGTTGGTAGTTTTTACACTACCCCGGTAGGCAGCTGAAAGGCACCACAAAACTTGTTCTACCTGCTTTCTGGGCTGAGATGGGAATCGCTGAATTTTGGACTCGGCTGGTGACAAAATGTTCCAAACACACCCCATGCACAACTCCACCGGGGAAGGTGCCAGAAACGAGTTCTGTTGGTAGTTTTTACACTACCCCGGTAGGCAGCTGAAAGGCACCACAAAACTTGTTCTACCTGCTTTCTGGGCTGAGATGGGGAATCGCTGACTTTTGGACTCGGCTGCTGACAAAATGTTCCAAACACACCCCATGCACAACTCCACCGGGGAAGGTGCCAGAAACGAGTTCTGTTGGTAGTTTTTACACTACCCCGGTAGGCAGCTGAAAGGCACCACAAAACTTGTTCTACCTGCTTTCTGGGCTGAGATGGGGAATCGCTGAATTTTGGACTCGGCTGGTGACAAAATGTTCCAAACACACCCCATGCACAACTCCACCGGGGAAGGTGCCAGAAACGAGTTCTGTTGGTAGTTTTTACACTACCCCGGTAGGCAGCTGAAAGGCACCACAAAACTTGTTCTACCTGTTTTCTGGGCTGAGATGGGGAACCGCTGAATTTTGGACTCGGCTGGTGACAAAATGTTCCAAACACACCCCATGCACAACTCCACCGGGGAAGATGCCAGAAAGGAGTTCTTTTGGTAGTTTTTACACTACCCCGGTAGGCAGCTGAAAGGCACCACAAAACTTGTTCTACCTGCTTTCTGGGCTGAGATGGGGAATCGCTGAATTTTGGACTCGGCTGGTGACAAAATGTTCCAAACACACCCCATGCACAACTCCACCGGGGAAGGTGCCAGAAACGAGTTCTGTTGGTAGTTTTTACACTACCCCGGTAGGCAGCTGAAAGGCACCACAAAACTTGTTCTACCTGCTTTCTGGGCTGAGATGGGGAATCGCTGAATTTTGGACTCGGCTGGTGACAAAATGTTCCAAACACACCCCATGCACAACTCCACCGGGGAAGGTGCCAGAAACGAGTTCTGTTGGTAGTTTTTACACTACCCCGGTAGGCAGCTGAAAGGCACCACAAAACTTGTTCTACCTGCTTTCTGGGCTGAGATGGGGAATCGCTGAATTTTGGACTCGGCTGCTGACAAAATGTTCCAAACACACCCCATGCAGAACTCCACCGGGGAAGGTGCCAGAAACGAGTTCTGTTGGTAGTTTTTACACTACCCCGGTAGGCAGCTGAAAGGCACCACAAAACTTGTTCTACCTGCTTTCTGGGCTGAGATGGGGAATCGCTGACTTTTGGACTCGGCTGGTGACAAAATGTTCCAAACACACCCCATGCACAACTCCACCGGGGAAGGTGCCAGAAACGAGTTCCGTTGGTAGTTTTTACACTACCCCGGTAGGCAGCTGAAAGGCACCACAAAACTTGTTCTACCTGCTTTCTGGGCTGAGATGGGGAATCGCTGAATTTTGGACTCGGCTGGTGACAAAATGTTCCAAACACACCCCATGCACAACTCCACCGGGGAAGGTGCCAGAAACGAGTTCTGTTGGTAGTTTTTACACTACCCCGGTAGGCAGCTGAAAGGCACCACAAAACTTGTTCTACCTGCTTTCTGGGCTGAGATGGGGAATCGCTGACTTTTGGACTCGGCTGGTGACAAAATGTTCCAAACACACCCCATGCACAACTCCACCGGGGAAGGTGCCAGAAAGGAGTTCTGTTGGTAGTTTTTACACTACCCCGGTAGGCAGCTGAAAGGCACCACAAAACTTGTTCTACCTGCTTTCTGGGCTGAGATGGGGAATCGCTGAATTTTGGACTCGGCTGGTGACAAAATGTTCCAAACACACCCCATGCACAACTCCACCGGGGAAGGTGCCAGAAACGAGTTCTGTTGGTAGTTTTTACACTACCCCGGTAGGCAGCTGAAAGGCACCACAAAACTTGTTCTACCTGCTTTCTGGGCTGAGATGGGGAATCGCTGAATTTTGGACTCGGCTGGTGACAAAATGTTCCAAACACACCCCATGCACAACTCCACCGGGGAAGGTGCCAGAAACGAGTTCTGTTGGTAGTTTTTACACTACCCCGGTAGGCAGCTGAAAGGCACCACAAAACTTGTTCTACCTGCTTTCTGGGCTGAGATGGGGAATCGCTGAATTTTGGACTCGGCTGCTGACAAAATGTTCCAAACACACCCCATGCACAACTCCACCGGGGAAGGTGCCAGAAACGAGTTCTGTTGGTAGTTTTTACACTACCCCGGTAGGCAGCTGAAAGGCACCACAAAACTTGTTCTACCTGCTTTCTGGGCTGAGATGGGGAATCGCTGACTTTTGGACTCGGCTGGTGACAAAATGTTCCAAACACACCCCATGCACAACTCCACCGGGGAAGGTGCCAGAAACGAGTTCCGTTGGTAGTTTTTACACTACCCCGGTAGGCAGCTGAAAGGCACCACAAAACTTGTTCTACCTGCTTTCTGGGCTGAGATGGGGAATCGCTGAATTTTGGACTCGGCTGGTGACAAAATGTTCCAAACACACCCCATGCACAACTCCACCGGGGAAGGTGCCAGAAACGAGTTCTGTTGGTAGTTTTTACACTACCCCGGTAGGCAGCTGAAAGGCACCACAAAACTTGTTCTACCTGCTTTCTGGGCTGAGATGGGGAACGGCTGAATTTTGGACTCGGCTGGTGACAAAATGTTCCAAACACACCCCATGCACAACTCCACCGGGGAAGGTGCCAGAAACGAGTTCTGTTGGTAGTTTTTACACTACCCCGGTAGGCAGCTGAAAGGCACCACAAAACTTGTTCTACCTGCTTTCTGGGCTGAGATGGGGAACCGCTGAATTTTGGACTCGGCTGGTGACAAAATGTTCCAAACACACCCCATGCACAACTCCACCGGGGAAGGTGCCAGAAACGAGTTCTGTTGGTAGTTTTTACACTACCCCGGTAGGCAGCTGAAAGGCACCACAAAACTTGTTCTACCTGCTTTCTGGGCTGAGATGGGGAATCGCTGACTTTTGGACTCGGCTGGTGACAAAATGTTCCAAACACACCCCATGCACAACTCCACCGGGGAAGGTGCCAGAAACGAGTTCTGTTGGTAGTTTTTACACTACCCCGGTAGGCAGCTGAAAGGCACCACAAAACTTGTTCTACCTGCTTTCTGGGCTGAGATGGGGAATCGCTGACTTTTGGACTCGGCTGGTGACAAAATGTTCCAAACACACCCCATGCACACTCCACCGGGGAAGGTGCCAGAAACGAGTTCTGTTGGTAGTTTTTACACTACCCCGGTAGGCAGCTGAAAGGCACCACAAAACTTGTTCTACCTGCTTTCTGGGCTGAGATGGGGAATCGCTGAATTTTGGACTCGGCTGGTGACAAAATGTTCCAAACACACCCCATGCACAACTCCACCGGGGAAGGTGCCAGAAACGAGTTCTGCTGGTAGTTTTTACACTACCCCGGTAGGCAGCTGAAAGGCACCACAAAACTTGTTCTACCTGCTTTCTGGGCTGAGATGGGGAATCGCTGAATTTTGGACTCGGCTGCTGACAAAATGTTCCAAACACACCCCATGCACAACTCCACCGGGGAAGGTGCCAGAAACGAGTTCTGTTGGTAGTTTTTACACTACCCCGGTAGGCAGCTGAAAGGCACCACAAAACTTGTTCTACCTGCTTTCTGGGCTGAGATGGGGAATCGCTGAATTTTGGACTCGGCTGGTGACAAAATGTTCCAAACACACCCCATGCACAACTCCACCGGGGAAGGTGCCAGAAACGAGTTCTGTTGGTAGTTTTTACACTACCCCGGTAGGCAGCTGAAAGGCACCACAAAACTTGTTCTACCTGCTTTCTGGGCTGAGATGGGGAATCGCTGAATTTTGGACTCGGCTGGTGACAAAATGTTCCAAACACACCCCATGCACAACTCCACCGGGGAAGGTGCCAGAAACGAGTTCTGTTGGTAGTTTTTACACTACCCCGGTAGGCAGCTGAAAGGCACCACAAAACTTGTTCTACCTGCTTTCTGGGCTGAGATGGGGAATCGCTGAATTTTGGACTCGGCTGCTGACAAAATGTTCCAAACACACCCCATGCACAACTCCACCGGGGAAGGTGCCAGAAAGGAGTTCTGTT
Organism: Falco biarmicus; assembly: GCF_023638135.1. Classification (NCBI taxonomy): domain Eukaryota; kingdom Metazoa; phylum Chordata; class Aves; order Falconiformes; family Falconidae; genus Falco; species Falco biarmicus. The sequence goes on along the minus strand of NW_026612000.1, from coordinate 39,474 downwards.
GGTAGTTTTTACACTACCCCGGTAGGCAGCTGAAAGGCACCACAAAACTTGTTCTACCTGCTTTCTGGGCTGAGATGGGGAATCGCTGAATTTTGGACTCGGCTGCTGACAAAATGTTCCAAACACACCCCATGCACAACTCCACCGGGGAAGGTGCCAGAAACGAGTTCTGTTGGTAGTTTTTACACTACCCCGGTAGGCAGCTGAAAGGCACCACAAAACTTGTTCTACCTGCTTTCTGGGCTGAGATGGGGAATCGCTGAATTTTGGACTCGCCTGGTGACAAAATGTTCCAAACACACCCCATGCACAACTCCACCGGGGAAGGTGCCAGAAACGAGTTCTGTTGGTAGTTTTTACACTACCCCGGTAGGCAGCTGAAAGGCACCACAAAACTTGTTCTACCTGCTTTCTGGGCTGAGATGGGGAATCGCTGAATTTTGGACTCGGCTGCTGACAAAATGTTCCAAACACACCCCATGCACACCTCCACCGGGGAAGGTGCCAGAAACGAGTTCTGTTGGTAGTTTTTACACTACCCCGGTAGGCAGCTGAAAGGCACCACAAAACTTGTTCTACCTGCTTTCTGGGCTGAGATGGGGAATCGCTGAATTTTGGACTCGGCTGGTAACAAAATGTTCCAAACACACCCCATGCACAACTCCACCGGGGAAGGTGCCAGAAACGAGTTCTGTTGGTAGTTTTTACACTACCCCGGTAGGCAGCTGAAAGGCACCACAAAACTTGTTCTACCTGCTTTCTGGGCTGAGATGGGGAATCGCTGAATTTTGGACTCGGCTGGTGACAAAATGTTCCAAACACACCCCATGCACAACTCCACCGGGGAAGGTGCCAGAAACGAGTTCTGTTGGTAGTTTTTACACTACCCCGGTAGGCAGCTGAAAGGCACCACAAAACTTGTTCTACCTGCTTTCTGGGCTGAGATGGGAATCGCTGAATTTTGGACTCGGCTGGTGACAAAATGTTCCAAACACACCCCATGCACAACTCCACCGGGGAAGGTGCCAGAAACGAGTTCTGTTGGTAGTTTTTACACTACCCCGGTAGGCAGCTGAAAGGCACCACAAAACTTGTTCTACCTGCTTTCTGGGCTGAGATGGGGAATCGCTGACTTTTGGACTCGGCTGGTGACAAAATGTTCCAAACACACCCCATGCACAACTCCACCGGGGAAGGTGCCAGAAACGAGTTCTGTTGGTAGTTTTTACACTACCCCGGTAGGCAGCTGAAAGGCACCACAAAACTTGTTCTACCTGCTTTCTGGGCTGAGATGGGGAATCGCTGAATTTTGGACTCGGCTGGTGACAAAATGTTCCAAACACACCCCATGCACAACTCCACCGGGGAAGGTGCCAGAAACGAGTTCTGTTGGTAGTTTTTACACTACCCCGGTAGGCAGCGGAAAGGCACCACAAAACTTGTTCTACCTGTTTTCTGGGCTGAGATGGGGAACCGCTGAATTTTGGACTCGGCTGCTGACAAAATGTTCCAAACACACCCCATGCACAACTCCACCGGGGAAGGTGCCAGAAACGAGTTCTGTTGGTAGTTTTTACACTACCCCGGTAGGCAGCTGAAAGGCACCACAAAACTTGTTCTACCTGCTTTCTGGGCTGAGATGGGGAATCGCTGACTTTTGGACTCGGCTGGTGACAAAATGTTCCAAACACACCCCATGCACAACTCCACCGGGGAAGGTGCCAGAAACGAGTTCTGTTGGTAGTTTTTACACTACCCCGGTAGGCAGCTGAAAGGCACCACAAAACTTGTTCTACCTGCTTTCTGGGCTGAGATGGGGAATCGCTGAATTTTGGACTCGGCTGCTGACAAAATGTTCCAAACACACCCCATGCACAACTCCACCGGGGAAGGTGCCAGAAACGAGTTCTGTTGGTAGTTTTTACACTACCCCGGTAGGCAGCTGAAAGGCACCACAAAACTTGTTCTACCTGCTTTCTGGGCTGAGATGGGGAATCGCTGAATTTTGGACTCGGCTGGTGACAAAATGTTCCAAACACACCCCATGCACAACTCCACCGGGGAAGGTGCCAGAAACGAGTTCTGTTGGTAGTTTTTACACTACCCCGGTAGGCAGCTGAAAGGCACCACAAAACTTGTTCTACCTGCTTTCTGGGCTGAGATGGGGAATCGCTGAATTTTGGACTCGGCTGGTGACAAAATGTTCCAAACACACCCCATGCAGAACTCCACCGGGGAAGGTGCCAGAAACGAGTTCTGTTGGTAGTTTTTACACTACCCCGGTAGGCAGCTGAAAGGCACCACAAAACTTGTTCTACCTGCTTTCTGGGCTGAGATGGGGAATCGCTGACTTTTGGACTCGGCTGGTGACAAAATGTTCCAAACACACCCCATGCACAACTCCACCGGGGAAGGTGCCAGAAACGAGTTCCGTTGGTAGTTTTTACACTACCCCGGTAGGCAGCTGAAAGGCACCACAAAACTTGTTCTACCTGCTTTCTGGGCTGAGATGGGGAATCGCTGAATTTTGGACTCGGCTGGTGACAAAATGTTCCAAACACACCCCATGCACAACTCCACCGGGGAAGGTGCCAGAAACGAGTTCTGTTGGTAGTTTTTACACTACCCCGGTAGGCAGCTGAAAGGCACCACAAAACTTGTTCTACCTGCTTTCTGGGCTGAGATGGGGAATCGCTGAATTTTGGACTCGGCTGGTGACAAAATGTTCCAAACACACCCCATGCACAACTCCACCGGGGAAGGTGCCAGAAACGAGTTCCGTTAGTAGTTTTTACACTACCCCGGTAGGCAGCTGAAAGGCACCACAAAACTTGTTCTACCTGCTTTCTGGGCTGAGATGGGGAATCGCTGACTTTTGGACTCGGCTGGTGACAAAATGTTCCAAACACACCCCATGCACAACTCCACCAGGAAAGGTGCCAGAAACGAGTTCTGTTGGTAGTTTTTACACTACCCCGGTAGGCAGCAGAAAGGCACCACAAAACTTGTTCTACCTGCTTTCTGGGCTGAGATGGGGAATCGCTGACTTTTGGACTCGGCTGGTGACAAAATGTTCCAAACACACCCCATGCACAACTCCACCGGGGAAGGTGCCAGAAAGGAGTTCTGTTGGTAGTTTTTACACTACCCCGGTAGGCAGCTGAAAGGCACCACAAAACTTGTTCTACCTGCTTTCTGGGCTGAGATGGGGAATCGCTGAATTTTGGACTCGGCTGCTGACAAAATGTTCCAAACACACCCCATGCACAACTCCACCGGGGAAGGTGCCAGAAAGGAGTTCTGTTGGTAGTTTTTACACTACCCCGGTAGGCAGCTGAAAGGCACCACAAAACTTGTTCTACCTGCTTTCTGGGCTGAGATGGGGAATCGCTGACTTTTGGACTCGGCTGGTAACAAAATGTTCCAAACACACCCCATGCACAACTCCACCGGGGAAGGTGCCAGAAACGAGTTCTGTTGGTAGTTTTTACACTACCCCGGTAGGCAGCTGAAAGGCACCACAAAACTTGTTCTACCTGCTTTCTGGGCTGAGATGGGGAATCGCTGAATTTTGGACTCGGCTGCTGACAAAATGTTCCAAACACACCCCATGCACAACTCCACCGGGGAAGGTGCCAGAAACGAGTTCTGTTGGTAGTTTTTACACTACCCCAGTAGGCAGCAGAAAGGCACCACAAAACTTGTTCTACCTGCTTTCTGGGCTGAGATGGGGAATCGCTGACTTTTGGACTCGGCTGGTGACAAAATGTTCCAAACACACCCCATGCACAACTCCACCGGGGAAGGTGCCAGAAAGGAGTTCTGTTGGTAGTTTTTACACTACCCCGGTAGGCAGCTGAAAGGCACCACAAAACTTGTTCTACCTGCTTTCTGGGCTGAGATGGGGAATCGCTGAATTTTGGACTCGGCTGGTGACAAAATGTTCCAAACACACCCCATGCACAACTCCACCGGGGAAGGTGCCAGAAAGGAGTTCTGTTGGTAGTTTTTACACTACCCCGGTAGGCAGCTGAAAGGCACCACAAAACTTGTTCTACCTGCTTTCTGGGCTGAGATGGGGAATCGCTGAATTTTGGACTCGGCTGGTGACAAAATGTTCCAAACACACCCCATGCACAACTCCACCGGGGAAGGTGCCAGAAACGAGTTCTGTTGGTAGTTTTTACACTACCCCGGTAGGCAGCTGAAAGGCACCACAAAACTTGTTCTACCTGCTTTCTGGGCTGAGATGGGGAATCGCTGAATTTTGGACTCGGCTGCTGACAAAATGTTCCAAACACACCCCATGCACAACTCCACCGGGGAAGGTGCCAGAAACGAGTTCTGTTGGTAGTTTTTACACTACCCCGGTAGGCAGCTGAAAGGCACCACAAAACTTGTTCTACCTGCTTTCTGGGCTGAGATGGGGAATCGCTGACTTTTGGACTCGGCTGCTGACAAAATGTTCCAAACACACCCCATGCACAACTCCACCGGGGAAGGTGCCAGAAACGAGTTCTGTTGGTAGTTTTTACACTACCCCGGTAGGCAGCTGAAAGGCACCACAAAACTTGTTCTACCTGCTTTCTGGGCTGAGATGGGGAATCGCTGAATTTTGGACTCGGCTGGTGACAAAATGTTCCAAACACACCCCATGCACAACTCCACCGGGGAAGGTGCCAGAAACGAGTTCTGTTGGTAGTTTTTACACTACCCCGGTAGGCAGCGGAAAGGCACCACAAAACTTGTTCTACCTGTTTTCTGGGCTGAGATGGGGAACCGCTGAATTTTGGACTCGGCTGCTGACAAAATGTTCCAAACACACCCCATGCACAACTCCACCGGGGAAGGTGCCAGAAACGAGTTCTGTTGGTAGTTTTTTACACTACCCCGGTAGGCAGCTGAAAGGCACCACAAAACTTGTTCTACCTGCTTTCTGGGCTGAGATGGGGAATCGCTGACTTTTGGACTCGGCTGGTGACAAAATGTTCCAAACACACCCCATGCACAACTCCACCGGGGAAGGTGCCAGAAACGAGTTCTGTTGGTAGTTTTTACACTACCCCGGTAGGCAGCTGAAAGGCACCACAAAACTTGTTCTACCTGCTTTCTGGGCTGAGATGGGGAATCGCTGAATTTTGGACTCGGCTGGTGACAAAATGTTCCAAACACACCCCATGCACAACTCCACCGGGGAAGGTGCCAGAAACGAGTTCTGTTGGTAGTTTTTACACTACCCCGGTAGGCAGCTGAAAGGCACCACAAAACTTGTTCTACCTGCTTTCTGGGCTGAGATGGGGAATCGCTGAATTTTGGACTCGGCTGGTGACAAAATGTTCCAAACACACCCCATGCACAACTCCACCGGGGAAGGTGCCAGAAACAGTTCTGTTGGTAGTTTTTACACTACCCCGGTAGGCAGCTGAAAGGCACCACAAAACTTGTTCTACCTGCTTTCTGGGCTGAGATGGGGAATCGCTGAATTTTGGACTCGGCTGGTGACAAAATGTTCCAAACACACCCCATGCAGAACTCCACCGGGGAAGGTGCCAGAAACGAGTTCTGTTGGTAGTTTTTACACTACCCCGGTAGGCAGCTGAAAGGCACCACAAAACTTGTTCTACCTGCTTTCTGGGCTGAGATGGGGAATCGCTGAATTTTGGACTCGGCTGGTGACAAAATGTTCCAAACACACCCCATGCACAACTCCACCGGGGAAGGTGCCAGAAACGAGTTCTGTTGGTAGTTTTTACACTACCCCGGTAGGCAGCTGAAAGGCACCACAAAACTTGTTCTACCTGCTTTCTGGGCTGAGATGGGGAATCGCTGAATTTTGGACTCGGCTGGTGACAAAATGTTCCAAACACACCCCATGCACAACTCCACCGGGGAAGGTGCCAGAAACGAGTTCTGTTGGTAGTTTTTACACTACCCCGGTAGGCAGCTGAAAGGCACCACAAAACTTGTTCTACCTGCTTTCTGGGCTGAGATGGGGAATCGCTGACTTTTGGACTCGGCTGGTGACAAAATGTTCCAAACACACCCCATGCACAACTCCACCGGGGAAGGTGCCAGAAAGGAGTTCTGTTGGTAGTTTTTACACTACCCCGGTAGGCAGCTGAAAGGCACCACAAAACTTGTTCTACCTGCTTTCTGGGCTGAGATGGGGAATCGCTGAATTTTGGACTCGGCTGGTGACAAAATGTTCCAAACACACCCCATGCACAACTCCACCGGGGAAGGTGCCAGAAACGAGTTCTGTTGGTAGTTTTTACACTACCCCGGTAGGCAGCTGAAAGGCACCACAAAACTTGTTCTACCTGCTTTCTGGGCTGAGATGGGGAATCGCTGAATTTTGGACTCGGCTGGTGACAAAATGTTCCAAACACACCCCATGCACAACTCCACCGGGGAAGGTGCCAGAAACGAGTTCTGTTGGTAGTTTTTACACTACCCCGGTAGGCAGCTGAAAGGCACCACAAAACTTGTTCTACCTGCTTTCTGGGCTGAGATGGGGGAATCGCTGAATTTTGGACTCGGCTGGTGACAAAATGTTCCAAACACACCCCATGCACAACTCCACCGGGGAAGGTGCCAGAAACGAGTTCTGTTGGTAGTTTTTACACTACCCCGGTAGGCAGCTGAAAGGCACCACAAAACTTGTTCTACCTGCTTTCTGGGCTGAGATGGGGAATCGCTGACTTTTGGACTCGGCTGGTGACAAAATGTTCCAAACACACCCCATGCACAACTCCACCAGGAAAGGTGCCAGAAACGAGTTCTGTTGGTAGTTTTTACACTACCCCGGTAGGCAGCAGAAAGGCACCACAAAACTTGTTCTACCTGCTTTCTGGGCTGAGATGGGGAATCGCTGACTTTTGGACTCGGCTGGTGACAAAATGTTCCAAACACACCCCATGCACAACTCCACCGGGGAAGGTGCCAGAAAGGAGTTCTGTTGGTAGTTTTTACACTACCCCGGTAGGCAGCTGAAAGGCACCACAAAACTTGTTCTACCTGCTTTCTGGGCTGAGATGGGGAATCGCTGAATTTTGGACTCGGCTGGTGACAAAATGTTCCAAACACACCCCATGCACAACTCCACCGGGGAAGGTGCCAGAAAGGAGTTCTGTTGGTAGTTTTTACACTACCCCGGTAGGCAGCTGAAAGGCACCACAAAACTTGTTCTACCTGCTTTCTGGGCTGAGATGGGGAATCGCTGACTTTTGGACTCGGCTGGTAACAAAATGTTCCAAACACACCCCATGCACAACTCCACCGGGGAAGGTGCCAGAAACGAGTTCTGTTGGTAGTTTTTACACTACCCCGGTAGGCAGCTGAAAGGCACCACAAAACTTGTTCTACCTGCTTTCTGGGCTGAGATGGGGAATCGCTGAATTTTGGACTCGGCTGCTGACAAAATGTTCCAAACACACCCCATGCACAACTCCACCGGGGAAGGTGCCAGAAACGAGTTCTGTTGGTAGTTTTTTACACTACCCCAGTAGGCAGCAGAAAGGCACCACAAAACTTGTTCTACCTGCTTTCTGGGCTGAGATGGGGAATCGCTGACTTTTGGACTCGGCTGGTGACAAAATGTTCCAAACACACCCCATGCACAACTCCACCGGGGAAGGTGCCAGAAAGGAGTTCTGTTGGTAGTTTTTACACTACCCCGGTAGGCAGCTGAAAGGCACCACAAAACTTGTTCTACCTGCTTTCTGGGCTGAGATGGGGAATCGCTGAATTTTGGACTCGGCTGGTGACAAAATGTTCCAAACACACCCCATGCACAACTCCACCGGGGAAGGTGCCAGAAAGGAGTTCTGTTGGTAGTTTTTACACTACCCCGGTAGGCAGCTGAAAGGCACCACAAAACTTGTTCTACCTGCTTTCTGGGCTGAGATGGGGAATCGCTGAATTTTGGACTCGGCTGGTGACAAAATGTTCCAAACACACCCCATGCACAACTCCACCGGGGAAGGTGCCAGAAACGAGTTCTGTTGGTAGTTTTTACACTACCCCGGTAGGCAGCTGAAAGGCACCACAAAACTTGTTCTACCTGCTTTCTGGGCTGAGATGGGGAATCGCTGAATTTTGGACTCGGCTAGTGACAAAATGTTCCAAACACACCCCATGCACAACTCCACCGGGGAAGGTGCCAGAAACGAGTTCTCTTGGTAGTTTTTACAGTACCCCGGTAGGCAAGAGAAAGGCACCACAAAACTTGTTCTACCTGCTTTCTGGGCTGAGATGGGGAATCGCTGAATTTTGGACTCGGCTGGTGACAAAATGTTCCAAACACACCCCATGCACAACTCCACCGGGGAAGGTGCCAGAAACGAGTTCTGTGGGTAGTTTTTACACTACCCCGGTAGGCAGCTGAAAGGCACCACAAAACTTGTTCTACCTGCTTTCTGGGCTGAGATGGGGAATCGCTGAATTTTGGACTCGGCTGGTGACAAAATGTTCCAAACACACCCCATGCACAACTCCACCGGGGAAGGTGCCAGAAACGAGTTCTCTTGGTAGTTTTTACACTACCCCGGTAGGCAGCTGAAAGGCACCACAAAACTTGTTGTACCTGCTTTCTGGGCTGAGATGGGGAATCGCTGAATTTTGGACTCGGCTGGTGACAAAATGTTCCAAACACACCCCATGCACAACTCCACCGGGGAAGGTGCCAGAATCGAGTTCTCTTGGTAGTTTTTACAGTACCCCGGTAGGCAGCTGAAAGGCACCACAAAACTTGTTCTACCTGCTTTCTGGGCTGAGATGGGGAATCGCTGAATTTTGGACTCGGCTGGTGACAAAATGTTCCAAACACACCCCATGCACAACTCCACCGGGGAAGGTGCCAGAAACGAGTTCTGTTGGTAGTTTTTACACTACCCCGGTAGGCAGCTGAAAGGCACCACAAAACTTGTTCTACCTGCTTTCTGGGCTGAGATGGGGAATCGCTGAATTTTGGACTCGGCTGGTGACAAAATGTTCCAAACACACCCCATGCACAACTCCACCGGGGAAGGTGCCAGAAACGAGTTCTGTTGGTAGTTTTTACACTACCCCGGTAGGCAGCTGAAAGGCACCACAAAACTTGTTGTACCTGCTTTCTGGGCTGAGATGGGGAACGGCTGAATTTTGGACTCGGCTGGTGACAAAATGTTCCAAACACACCCCATGCACAACTCCACCAGGGAAGGTGCCAGAAACGAGTTCTCTTGGTAGTTTTTACAGTACCCCGGTAGGCAGCTGAAAGGCACCACAAAACTTGTTCTACCTGCTTTCTGGGCTGAGATGGGGAATCGCTGAATTTTGGACTCGGCTGGTGACAAAATGTTCCAAACACACCCCATGCACAACTTCACCGGGGAAGGTGCCAGAAACGAGTTCTGTTGGTAGTTTTTACACTACCCCGGTAGGCAGCTGAAAGGCACCACAAAACTTGTTCTACCTGCTTTCTGGGCTGAGATGGGGAATCGCTGAATTTTGGACTCGGCTGGTGACAAAATGTTCCAAACACACCCCATGCACAACTCCACCGGGGAAGGTGCCAGAAACGAGTTCTGTTGGTAGTTTTTACACTACCCCGGTAGGCAAGAGAAAGGCACCACAAAACTTGTTCTACCTGCTTTCTGGGCTGAGATGGGGAACGGCTGAATTTTGGACTCGGCTGGTGACAAAATGTTCCAAACACACCCCATGCACAACTCCACCGGGGAAGGTGCCAGAAACGAGTTCTGTTGGTAGTTTTTACACTACCCCGGTAGGCAGCTGAAAGGCACCACAAAACTTGTTCTACCTGCTTTCTGGGCTGAGATGGGGAATCGCTGACTTTTGGACTCGGCTGGTGACAAAATGTTCCAAACACACCCCATGCACAACTCCACCGGGGAAGGTGCCAGAATCGAGTTCTCTTGGTAGTTTTTACACTACCCCGGTAGGCAGCTGAAAGGCACCACAAAACTTGTTCTACCTGCTTTCTGGGCTGAGATGGGGAATCGCTGAATTTTGGACTCGGCTGGTGACAAAATGTTCCAAACACACCCCATGCACAACTCCACCGGGGAAGGTGCCAGAAACGAGTTCTGTTGGTAGTTTTTACACTACCCCGGTAGGCAGCTGAAAGGCACCACAAAACTTGTTCTACCTGCTTTCTGGGCTGAGATGGGGAATCGCTGAATTTTGGACTCGGCTGGTGACAAAATGTTCCAAACACACCCCATGCACAACTCCACCGGGGAAGGTGCCAGAATCGAGTTCCGTTGGTAGTTTTTACACTACCCCGGTAGGCAGCTGAAAGGCACCACAAAACTTGTTCTACCTGCTTTCTGGGCTGAGATGGGGAATCGCTGAATTTTGGACTCGGCTGGTGACAAAATGTTCCAAACACACCCCATGCACAACTCCACCGGGGAAGGTGCCAGAAACGAGTTCTGTGGGTAGTTTTTACACTACCCCGGTAGGCAGCTGAAAGGCACCACAAAACTTGTTCTACCTGCTTTCTGGGCTGAGATGGGGAATCGCTGACTTTTGGACTCAGCTGGTGACAAAATGTTCCAAACACACCCCATGCACAACTCCACCGGGGAAGGTGCCAGAAACGAGTTCTGTTGGTAGTTTTTACACTACCCCGGTAGACAGCTGAAAGGCACCACAAAACTTGTTCTACCTGCTTTCTGGGCTGAGATGGGGAATCGCTGAATTTTGGACTCGGCTGCTGACAAAATGTTCCAAACACACCCCATGCACAGCTCCACCGGGGAAGGTGCCAGAAACGAGTTCTGTTGGTAGTTTTTACACTACCCCGGTAGGCAGCTGAAAGGCACCACAAAACTTGTTCTACCTGCTTTCTGGGCTGAGATGGGGAATCGCTGAATTTTGGACTCGGCTGGTGACAAAATGTTCCAAACACACCCCATGCACAACTCCACCGGGGAAGGTGCCAGAAACGAGTTCTGTTGGTAGTTTTTACACTACCCCGGTAGGCAGCTGAAAGGCACCACAAAACTTGTTCTACCTGCTTTCTGGGCTGAGATGGGGAATCGCTGAATTTTGGACTCGGCTGGTGACAAAATGTTCCAAACACACCCCATGCACAACTCCACCGGGGAAGGTGCCAGAAACGAGTTCTGTTGGTAGTTTTTACACTACCCCGGTAGGCAGCTGAAAGGCACCACAAAACTTGTTCTACCTGCTTTCTGGGCTGAGATGGGGAATCGCTGAATTTTGGACTCGGCTGCTGACAAAATGTTCCAAACACACCCCATGCACAGCTCCACCGGGGAAGGTGCCAGAAATGAGTTCCGTTGGTAGTTTTTACACTACCCCGGTAGGCAGCTGAAAGGCACCACAAAACTTGTTCTACCTGCTTTCTGGGCTGAGATGGGGAATCGCTGAATTTTGGACTCGGCTGGTAACAAAATGTTCCAAACACACCCCATGCACAACTCCACCGGGGAAGGTGCCAGAAACGAGTTCTGTGGGTAGTTTTTACACTACCCCGGTAGGCAGCTGAAAGGCACCACAAAACTTGTTCTACCTGCTTTCTGGGCTGAGATGGGGAATCGCTGACTTTTGGACTCGGCTGCTGACAAAATGTTCCAAACACACCCCATGCACAACTCCACCGGGGAAGGTGCCAGAAACGAGTTCTGTTGGTAGTTTTTACACTACCCCGGTAGGCAGCTGAAAGGCACCACAAAAGTTTTTCTACCTGCTTTCTGGGCTGAGATGGGGAATCGCTGAGTTTTGGACTCGGCTGGTGACAAAATGTTCCAAACACACCCCATGCACAACTCCACCGGGGAAGGTGCCAGAAACGAGTTCTGTTGGTAGTTTTTACACTACCCCGGTAGGCAGCTGAAAGGCACCACAAAACTTGTTCTACCTGCTTTCTGGGCTGAGATGGGGAACGGCTGAATTTTGGACTCGGCTGGTGACAAAATGTTCCAAACACACCCCATGCACAACTCCACCGGGGAAGGTGCCAGAAACGAGTTCTGTTGGTAGTTTTTACACTACCCCGGTAGGCAGCTGAAAGGCACCACAAAACTTGTTCTACCTGCTTTCTGGGCTGAGATGGGGAATCGCTGACTTTTGGACTCGGCTGGTGACAAAATGTTCCAAACACACCCCATGCACAACTCCACCGGGGAAGGTGGCAGAAACGAGTTCTGTTGGTAGTTTTTACACTACCCCGGTAGGCAGCTGAAAGGCACCACAAAACTTGTTCTACCTGCTTTCTGGGCTGAGATGGGGAATCGCTGAATTTTGGACTCGGCTGGTGACAAAATGTTCCAAACACACCCCATGCACAACTCCACCGGGGAAGGTGCCAGAAACGAGTTCCGTTGGTAGTTTTTACACTACCCCGGTAGGCAGCTGAAAGGCACCACAAAACTTGTTCTACCTGCTTTCTGGGCTGAGATGGGGAATCGCTGAATTTTGGACTCGGCTGGTAACAAAATGTTCCAAACACACCCCATGCACAACTCCACCGGGGAAGGTGCCAGAAACGAGTTCTGTTGGTAGTTTTTACACTACCCCGGTAGGCAGCTGAAAGGCACCACAAAACTTGTTCTACCTGCTTTCTGGGCTGAGATGGGGAATCGCTGACTTTTGGACTCGGCTGGTGACAAAATGTTCCAAACACACCCCATGCACAACTCCACCGGGGAAGGTGCCAGAAACGAGTTCTGTTGGTAGTTTTTACAGTACCCCGGTAGGCAGCTGAAAGGCACCACAAAACTTGTTCTACCTGCTTTCTGGGCTGAGATGGGGAATCGCTGAATTTTGGACTCGGCTGGTGACAAAATGTTCCAAACACACCCCATGCACAACTCCACCGGGGAAGGTGCCAGAAACGAGTTCTGTTGGTAGTTTTTACACTACCCCGGTAGGCAGCTGAAAGGCACCACAAAACTTGTTCTACCTGCTTTCTGGGCTGAGATGGGGAATCGCTGACTTTTGGACTCGGCTGGTGACAAAATGTTCCAAACACACCCCATGCACAACTCCACCGGGGAAGGTGCCAGAATCGAGTTCCGTTGGTAGTTTTTACACTACCCCGGTAGGCAAGAGAAAGGCACCACAAAACTTGTTCTACCTGCTTTCTGGGCTGAGATGGGGAACGGCTGAATTTTGGACTCGGCTGCTGACAAAATGTTCCAAACACACCCCATGCACAACTCCACCGGGGAAGGTGCCAGAAACGAGTTCTGTTGGTAGTTTTTACACTACCCCGGTAGGCAGCTGAAAGGCACCACAAAACTTGTTCTACCTGCTTTCTGGGCTGAGATGGGGAATCGCTGAATTTTGGACTCGGCTGGTGACAAAATGTTCCAAACACACCCCATGCACAACTCCACCGGGGAAGGTGCCAGAAACGAGTTCTGTTGGTAGTTTTTACACTACCCCGGTAGGCAGCTGAAAGGCACCACAAAACTTGTTCTACCTGCTTTCTGGGCTGAGATGGGGAATCGCTGACTTTTGGACTCGGCTGGTGACAAAATGTTCCAAACACACCCCATGCACAACTCCACCGGGGAAGGTGCCAGAAACGAGTTCTGTTGGTAGTTTTTACACTACCCCGGTAGGCAGCTGAAAGGCACCACAAAACTTGTTCTACCTGCTTTCTGGGCTGAGATGGGGAATCGCTGAATTTTGGACTCGGCTGGTGACAAAATGTTCCAAACACACCCCATGCACAACTCCACCGGGGAAGGTGCCAGAAACGAGTTCTGTTGGTAGTTTTTACACTACCCCGGTAGGCAGCTGAAAGGCACCACAAAACTTGTTCTACCTGCTTTCTGGGCTGAGATGGGGAATCGCTGAATTTTGGACTCGGCTGGTGACAGAATGTTCCAAACACACCCCATGCACAACTCCACCGGGGAAGGTGCCAGAAACGAGTTCCGTTGGTAGTTTTTACACTACCCCGGTAGGCAAGAGAAAGGCACCACAAAACTTGTTCTACCTGCTTTCTGGGCTGAGATGGGGAACGGCTGAATTTTGGACTCGGCTGGTAACAAAATGTTCCAAACACACCCCATGCACAACTCCACCGGGGAAGGTGCCAGAAACGAGTTCTGTTGGTAGTTTTTACACTACCCCGGTAGGCAGCTGAAAGGCACCACAAAACTTGTTCTACCTGCTTTCTGGGCTGAGATGGGGAATCGCTGAATTTTGGACTCGGCTGGTGACAAAATGTTCCAAAAACACCCCATGAACAACTCCACCGGGGAAGGTGCCAGAAACGAGTTCTGTTGGTAGTTTTTACACTACCCCGGTAGGCAGCTGAAAGGCACCACAAAACTTGTTCTACCTGCTTTCTGGGCTGAGATGGGGAATCGCTGAATTTTGGACTCGGCTGGTGACAAAATGTTCCAAACACACCCCATGCACAACTCCACCGGGGAAGGTGCCAGAAACGAGTTCCGTTGGTAGTTTTTACACTACCCCGGTAGGCAGCTGAAAGGCACCACAAAACTTGTTCTACCTGCTTTCTGGGCTGAGATGGGGAATCGCTGAATTTTGGACTCGGCTGGTGACAAAATGTTCCAAACACACCCCATGCACAACTCCACCGGGGAAGGTGCCAGAAACGAGTTATGTTGGTAGTTTTTACACTACCCCGGTAGGCAGCTGAAAGGCACCACAAAACTTGTTCTACCTGCTTTCTGGGCTGAGATGGGGAATCGCTGAATTTTGGACTCGGCTGGTGACAAAATGTTCCAAACACACCCCATGCACAAGTCCACCGGGGAAGGTGCCAGAAAGGAGTTCTGTTGGTAGTTTTTACACTACCCCGGTAGGCAGCTGAAAGGCACCACAAAACTTGTTCTACCTGCTTTCTGGGCTGAGATGGGGAATCGCTGAATTTTGGACTCGGCTGGTGACAAAATGTTCCAAACACACCCCATGCACAACTCCACCGGGGAAGGTGCCAGAAACGAGTTCCGTTGGTAGTTTTTACACTACCCCGGTAGGCAACAGAAAGGCACCACAAAACTTGTTCTACCTGCTTTCTGGGCTGAGATGGGGAACGGCTGAATTTTGGACTCGGCTGGTAACAAAATGTTCCAAACACACCCCATGCACAACTCCACCGGGGAAGGTGCCAGAATCGAGTTCCGTTGGTAGTTTTTACACTACCCCGGTAGGCAAGAGAAAGGCACCACAAAACTTGTTCTACCTGCTTTCTGGGCTGAGATGGGGAACGGCTGAATTTTGGACTCGGCTGCTGACAAAATGTTCCAAACACACCCCATGCACAACTCCACCGGGGAAGGTGCCAGAAACGAGTTCTGTTGGTAGTTTTTACACTACCCCGGTAGGCAGCTGAAAGGCACCACAAAACTTGTTCTACCTGCTTTCTGGGCTGAGATGGGGAATCGCTGAATTTTGGACTCGGCTGGTGACAAAATGTTCCAAACACACCCCATGCACAACTCCACCGGGGAAGGTGCCAGAAACGAGTTCTGTTGGTAGTTTTTACACTACCCCGGTAGGCAGCTGAAAGGCACCACAAAACTTGTTCTACCTGCTTTCTGGGCTGAGATGGGGAATCGCTGACTTTTGGACTCGGCTGGTGACAAAATGTTCCAAACACACCCCATGCACAACTCCACCGGGGAAGGTGCCAGAAACGAGTTCTGTTGGTAGTTTTTACACTACCCCGGTAGGCAGCTGAAAGGCACCACAAAACTTGTTCTACCTGCTTTCTGGGCTGAGATGGGGAATCGCTGAATTTTGGACTCGGCTGGTGACAAAATGTTCCAAACACACCCCATGCACAACTCCACCGGGGAAGGTGCCAGAAACGAGTTCTGTTGGTAGTTTTTACACTACCCCGGTAGGCAGCTGAAAGGCACCACAAAACTTGTTCTACCTGCTTTCTGGGCTGAGATGGGGAATCGCTGAATTTTGGACTCGGCTGGTGACAGAATGTTCCAAACACACCCCATGCACAACTCCACCGGGGAAGGTGCCAGAAACGAGTTCCGTTGGTAGTTTTTACACTACCCCGGTAGGCAAGAGAAAGGCACCACAAAACTTGTTCTACCTGCTTTCTGGGCTGAGATGGGGAACGGCTGAATTTTGGACTCGGCTGGTAACAAAATGTTCCAAACACACCCCATGCACAACTCCACCGGGGAAGGTGCCAGAAACGAGTTCTGTTGGTAGTTTTTACACTACCCCGGTAGGCAGCTGAAAGGCACCACAAAACTTGTTCTACCTGCTTTCTGGGCTGAGATGGGGAATCGCTGAATTTTGGACTCGGCTGGTGACAAAATGTTCCAAAAACACCCCATGCACAACTCCACCGGGGAAGGTGCCAGAAACGAGTTCTCTTGGTAGTTTTTACACTACCCCGGTAGGCAGCTGAAAGGCACCACAAAACTTGTTCTACCTGCTTTCTGGGCTGAGATGGGGAATCGCTGAATTTTGGACTCGGCTGGTGACAAAATGTTCCAAACACACCCCATGCACAACTCCACCGGGGAAGGTGCCAGAAACGAGTTCTGTGGGTAGTTTTTACACTACCCCGGTAGGCAGCTGAAAGGCACCACAAAACTTGTTCTACCTGCTTTCTGGGCTGAGATGGGGAATCGCTGAATTTTGGACTCGGCTGGTGACAAAATGTTCCAAACACACCCCATGCACAACTCCACCGGGGAAGGTGCCAGAAACGAGTTCTGTTGGTAGTTTTTACACTACCCCGGTAGGCAGCTGAAAGGCACCACAAAACTTGTTCTACCTGCTTTCTGGGCTGAGATGGGGAATCGCTGAATTTTGGACTCGGCTGGTGACAGAATGTTCCAAACACACCCCATGCACAAGTCCACCGGGGAAGGTGCCAGAAAGGAGTTCTGTTGGTAGTTTTTACACTACCCCGGTAGGCAGCTGAAAGGCACCACAAAACTTGTTCTACCTGCTTTCTGGGCTGAGATGGGGAATCGCTGAATTTTGGACTCGGCTGGTGACAAAATGTTCCAAACACCCCCCATGCACAACTCCACCGGGGAAGGTGCCAGAAACGAGTTCTGTTGGTAGTTTTTACACTACCCCGGTAGGCAACAGAAAGGCACCACAAAACTTGTTCTACCTGCTTTCTGGGCTGAGATGGGGAACGGCTGAATTTTGGACTCGGCTGGTAACAAAATGTTCCAAACACACCCCATGCACAACTCCACCGGGGAAGGTGCCAGAATCGAGTTCCGTTGGTAGTTTTTACACTACCCCGGTAGGCAAGAGAAAGGCACCACAAAACTTGTTCTACCTGCTTTCTGGGCTGAGATGGGGAACGGCTGAATTTTGGACTCGGCTGCTGACAAAATGTTCCAAACACACCCCATGCACAACTCCACCGGGGAAGGTGCCAGAAACGAGTTCTGTTGGTAGTTTTTACACTACCCCGGTAGGCAGCTGAAAGGCACCACAAAACTTGTTCTACCTGCTTTCTGGGCTGAGATGGGGAATCGCTGACTTTTGGACTCGGCTGGTGACAAAATGTTCCAAACACACCCCATGCACAACTCCACCGGGGAAGGTGCCAGAAACGAGTTCCGTTGGTAGTTTTTACACTACCCCGGTAGGCAAGAGAAAGGCACCACAAAACTTGTTCTACCTGCTTTCTGGGCTGAGATGGGGAACGGCTGAATTTTGGACTCGGCTGGTGACAAAATGTTCCAAACACACCCCATGCACAACTCCACCGGGGAAGGTGCCAGAATCGAGTTCCGTTGGTAGTTTTTACACTACCCCGGTAGGCAAGAGAAAGGCACCACAAAACTTGTTCTACCTGCTTTCTGGGCTGAGATGGGGAACGGCTGAATTTTGGACTCGGCTGGTGACAAAATGTTCCAAACACACCCCATGCACAACTCCACCGGGGAAGGTGCCAGAAACGAGTTCTGTTGGTAGTTTTTACACTACCCCGGTAGGCAGCTGAAAGGCACCACAAAACTTGTTCTACCTGCTTTCTGGGCTGAGATGGGGAATCCCTGAATTTTGGACTCGGCTGGTGACAAAATGTTCCAAACACACCCCATGCACAACTCCACCGGGGAAGGTGCCAGAAACGAGTTCCGTTGGTAGTTTTTACACTACCCCGGTAGGCAACAGAAAGGCACCACAAAACTTGTTCTACCTGCTTTCTGGGCTGAGATGGGGAACGGCTGAATTTTGGACTCGGCTGGTAACAAAATGTTCCAAACACACCCCATGCACAACTCCACCGGGGAAGGTGCCAGAATCGAGTTCCGTTGGTAGTTTTTACACTACCCCGGTAGGCAAGAGAAAGGCACCACAAAACTTGTTCTACCTGCTTTCTGGGCTGAGATGGGGAACGGCTGAATTTTGGACTCGGCTGCTGACAAAATGTTCCAAACACACCCCATGCACAACTCCACCGGGGAAGGTGCCAGAAACGAGTTCTGTTGGTAGTTTTTACACTACCCCGGTAGGCAGCTGAAAGGCACCACAAAACTTGTTCTACCTGCTTTCTGGGCTGAGATGGGGAATCGCTGACTTTTGGACTCGGCTGGTGACAAAATGTTCCAAACACACCCCATGCACAACTCCACCGGGGAAGGTGCCAGAAACGAGTTCTGTTGGTAGTTTTTACACTACCCCGGTAGGCAGCTGAAAGGCACCACAAAACTTGTTCTACCTGCTTTCTGGGCTGAGATGGGGAATCGCTGAATTTTGGACTCGGCTGCTGACAAAATGTTCCAAACACACCCCATGCACAGCTCCACCGGGGAAGGTGCCAGAAACGAGTTCTGTTGGTAGTTTTTACATTGCTCCGGTAGGCATCTGAAAGACACCACAAAACTTGTTCTACCTGCTTTCTGGGCTGAGATGGGGAATCGCTGAATTTTGGACTCGGCTGGTGACAAAATGTTCCAAACACACCCCATGCACAACTCCACCGGGGAAGGTGCCAGAAACGAGTTCTGTTGGTAGTTTTTACACTACCCCGGTAGGCAAGAGAAAGGCACCACAAAACTTGTTGTACCTGCTTTCTGGGCTGAGATGGGGAATCCCTGAATTTTGGACTCGGCTGGTGACAAAATGTTCCAAACACACCCCATGCACAACTCCACCGGGGAAGGTGCCAGAAACGAGTTCCGTTGGTAGTTTTTACACTACCCCGGTAGGCAAGAGAAAGGCACCACAAAACTTGTTCTACCTGCTTTCTGGGCTGAGATGGGGAATCGCTGACTTTTGGACTCGGCTGGTGACAAAATGTTCCAAACACACCCCATGCACAACTCCACCGGGGAAGGTGCCAGAATCGAGTTCCGTTGGTAGTTTTTACACTACCCCGGTAGGCAGCTGAAAGGCACCACAAAACTTGTTCTACCTGCTTTCTGGGCTGAGATGGGGAATCGCTGACTTTTGGACTCGGCTGGTGACAAAATGTTCCAAACACACCCCATGCACAACTCCACCGGGGAAGGTGCCAGAATCGAGTTCCGTTGGTAGTTTTTACACTACCCCGGTAGGCAAGAGAAAGGCACCACAAAACTTGTTCTACCTGCTTTCTGGGCTGAGATGGGGAATCGCTGAATTTTCGACTCGGCTGGTGACAAAATGTTCCAAACACACCCCATGCACAGCTCCACCGGGGAAGGTGCCAGAAACGAGTTCTGTTGGTAGTTTTTACACTACCCCGGTAGGCAACAGAAAGGCACCACAAAACTTGTTCTACCTGCTTTCTGGGCTGAGATGGGGAATCGCTGAATTTTGGACTCGGCTGGTAACAAAATGTTCCAAACACACCCCATGCACAACTCCACCGGGGAAGGTGCCAGAAACGAGTTCTCTTGGTAGTTTTTACAGTACCCCGGTAGGCAAGAGAAAGGCACCACAAAACTTGTTCTACCTGCTTTCTGGGCTGAGATGGGGAATCGCTGACTTTTGGACTCGGCTGGTGACAAAATGTTCCAAACACACCCCATGCACAACTCCACCGGGGAAGGTGCCAGAAACGAGTTCTGTTGGTAGTTTTTACAGTACCCCGGTAGGCAGCTGAAAGGCACCACAAAACTTGTTCTACCTGCTTTCTGGGCTGAGATGGGGAATCGCTGAATTTTGGACTCGGCTGGTGACAAAATGTTCCAAACACACCCCATGCACAAGTCCACCGGGGAAGGTGCCAGAAAGGAGTTCTGTGGGTAGTTTTTACACTACCCCGGTAGGCAGCTGAAAGGCACCACAAAACTTGTTCTACCTGCTTTCTGGGCTGAGATGGGGAATCGCTGAATTTTGGACTCGGCTGGTGACAAAATGTTCCAAACACACCCCATGCACAACTCCACCGGGGAAGGTGCCAGAAACGAGTTCCGTTGGTAGTTTTTACACTACCCCGGTAGGCAAGAGAAAGGCACCACAAAACTTGTTCTACCTGCTTTCTGGGCTGAGATGGGGAACGGCTGAATTTTGGACTCGGCTGGTAACAAAATGTTCCAAACACACCCCATGCACAACTCCACCGGGGAAGGTGCCAGAATCGAGTTCCGTTGGTAGTTTTTACACTACCCCGGTAGGCAAGAGAAAGGCACCACAAAACTTGTTCTACCTGCTTTCTGGGCTGAGATGGGGAACGGCTGAATTTTGGACTCGGCTGGTGACAAAATGTTCCAAACACACCCCATGCACAACTCCACCGGGGAAGGTGCCAGAAACGAGTTCTCTTGGTAGTTTTTACACTACCCCGGTAGGCAGCTGAAAGGCACCACAAAACTTGTTCTACCTGCTTTCTGGGCTGAGATGGGGAATCGCTGAATTTTGGACTCGGCTGCTGACAAAATGTTCCAAACACACCCCATGCACAGCTCCACCGGCAAAGGTGCCAGAAACGAGTTCTGTTGGTAGTTTTTACACTACCCCGGTAGGCAGCTGAAAGGCACCACAAAACTTGTTCTACCTGCTTTCTGGGCTGAGATGGGGAATCGCTGAATTTTGGACTCGGCTGGTGACAAAATGTTCCAAACACACCCCATGCACAACTCCACCGGGGAAGGTGCCAGAAACGAGTTCTGTTGGTAGTTTTTACACTACCCCGGTAGGCAGCTGAAAGGCACCACAAAACTTGTTCTACCTGCTTTCTGGGCTGAGATGGGGAATAGCTGAATTTTGGACTTGGCTGGTGACAAAATGTTCCAAACACACCCCATGCACAACTCCACCGGGGAAGGTGCCAGAAACGAGTTCTGTTGGTAGTTTTTACACTACCCTGGTAGGCAACAGAAAGGCACCACAAAACTTGTTCTACCTGCTTTCTGGGCTGAGATGGGGAACGGCTGAATTTTGGACTCGGCTGGTAACAAAATGTTCCAAACACACCCCATGCACAAGTCCACCGGGGAAGGTGCCAGAATCGAGTTCTGTTGGTAGTTTTTACACTACCCCGGTAGGCAAGAGAAAGGCACCACAAAACTTGTTCTACCTGCTTTCTGGGCTGAGATGGGGAACGGCTGAATTTTGGACTCGGCTGGTGACAAAATGTTCCAAAAACACCCCATGCACACCTCCACCGGGGAAGGTGCCAGAAAGGAGTTCTGTTGGTAGTTTTTACACTACCCCGGTAGGCAGCTGAAAGGCACCACAAAACTTGTTCTACCTGCTTTCTGGGCTGAGATGGGGAATCGCTGAATTTTGGACTCGGCTGGTGACAAAATGTTCCAAACACACCCCATGCACAACTCCACCGGGGAAGGTGCCAGAAACGAGTTCCGTTGGTAGTTTTTACACTACCCCGGTAGGCAGCTGAAAGGCACCACAAAACTTGTTCTACCTGCTTTCTGGGCTGAGATGGGGAACGGCTGAATTTTGGACTCGGCTGGTAACAAAATGTTCCAAACACACCCCATGCACAACTCCACCGGGGAAGGTGCCAGAATCGAGTTCCGTTGGTAGTTTTTACACTACCCCGGTAGGCAAGAGAAAGGCACCACAAAACTTGTTCTACCTGCTTTCTGGGCTGAGATGGGGAACGGCTGAATTTTGGACTCGGCTGGTGACAAAATGTTCCAAACACACCCCATGCACAGCTCCACCGGGGAAGGTGCCAGAAACGAGTTCTGTTGGTAGTTTTTACACTACCCCGGTAGGCAGCTGAAAGGCACCACAAAACTTGTTCTACCTGCTTTCTGGGCTGAGATGGGAATCGCTGAATTTTGGACTCGGCTGGTAACAAAATGTTCCAAACACACCCCATGCACAGCTCCACCGGGGAAGGTGCCAGAAACGAGTTCTGTTGGTAGTTTTTACACTACCCCGGTAGGCAGCTGAAAGGCACCACAAAACTTGTTCTACCTGCTTTCTGGGCTGAGATGGGGAATCGCTGAATTTTGGACTCGGCTGGTGACAAAATGTTCCAAACACACCCCATGCACAACTCCACCGGGGAAGGTGCCAGAAACGAGTTCTGTTGGTAGTTTTTTACACTACCCCGGTAGGCAGCTGAAAGGCACCACAAAAACTTGTTCTACCTGCTTTCTGGGCTGAGATGGGGAATCGCTGACTTTTGGACTCGGCTGGTGACAAAATGTTCCAAACACACCCCACGCACACCTCCACCGGGGAAGGTGCCAGAATCGAGTTCCGTTGGTAGTTTTTACACTACCCCGGTAGGCAAGAGAAAGGCACCACAAAACTTGTTGTACCTGCTTTCTGGGCTGAGATGGGGAATCGCTGAATTTTGGACTCGGCTGGTGACAAAATGTTCCAAACACACCCCATGCACAACTCCACCGGGGAAGGTGCCAGAAACGAGTTCTGTTGGTAGTTTTTACACTACCCCGGTAGGCAGCTGAAAGGCACCACAAAACTTGTTCTACCTGCTTTCTGGGCTGATATGTGGAACGGCTGAATTTTGGACTCGGCTGGTGACAAATGTTCCAAACACACCCCATGCACAACTCCACCGGGGAAGGTGCCAGAAACGAGTTCTCTTGGTAGTTTTTACACTACCCCGGTAGGCAGCTGAAAGGCACCACAAAACTTGTTGTACCTGCTTTCTGGGCTGAGGTGGGGAATCGCTGAATTTTGGACTCGGCTGGTGACAAAATGTTCCAAACACACCCCATGCACAACTCCACCGGGGAAGGTGCCAGAAACGAGTTCTGTGGGTAGTTTTTACACTACCCCGGTAGGCAAGAGAAAGGCACCACAAAACTTGTTCTACCTGCTTTCTGGGCTGAGATGGGGAACGGCTGAATTTTGGACTCGGCTGGTGACAAAATGTTCCAAACACACCCCATGCACAACTCCACCGGGGAAGGTGCCAGAAACGAGTTCCGTTGGTAGTTTTTACACTACCCCGGTAGGCAGCTGAAAGGCACCACAAAACTTGTTCTACCTGCTTTCTGGGCTGAGACGGGGAATCGCTGAATTTTGGACTCGGCTGGTGACATAATGTTCCAAACACACCCCATGCACAACTCCACCGGGGAAGGTGCCAGAAACGAGTTCCGTTGGTAGTTTTTACACTACCCCGGTAGGCAAGAGAAAGGCACCACAAAACTTGTTCTACCTGCTTTCTGGGCTGAGATGGGGAACAGCTGAGTTTTGGACTCGGCTGCTGACAAAATGTTCCAAACACACCCCATGCACAACTCCACCGGGGAAGGTGCCAGAAACGAGTTCTGTTGGTAGTTTTTACACTACCCCGGTAGGCAAGAGAAAGGCACCACAAAAGTTTTTCTACCAGCTTTCTGGGCTGAGATGGGGAACAGCTGAGTTTTGGACTCGGCTGCTGACAAAATGTTCCAAACACACCCCATGCACAACTCCACCGAGGAAGGTGCCAGAAACGAGTTCTGTTGGTAGTTTTTACACTGCCCCGGTAGGCAGCTGAAAGGCACCACAAAACTTGTTCTACCTGCTTTCTGGGCTGAGATGGGGAATCGCTGACTTTTGGACTCGGCTGGTGACAAAATGTTCCAAACACACCCCACGCACACCTCCACCGGGGAAGGTGCCAGAATCGAGTTCCGTTGGTAGTTTTTACACTACCCCGGTAGGCAAGAGAAAGGCACCACAAAACTTGTTGTACCTGCTTTCTGGGCTGAGATGGGGAATCGCTGAATTTTGGACTCGGCTGGTGACAAAATGTTCCAAACACACCCTATGCACAACTCCACCGGGGAAGGTGCCAGAAACGAGTTCTGTTGGTAGTTTTTACACTACCCCGGTAGGCAGCTGAAAGGCACCACAAAACTTGTTCTACCTGCTTTCTGGGCTGAGATGTGGAACGGCTGAATTTTGGACTTGGCTGGTGACAAAATGTTCCAAACACACCCCATGCACAACTCCACCGGGGAAGGTGCCAGAAACGAGTTCTCTTGGTAGTTTTTACACTACCCCGGTAGGCAGCTGAAAGGCACCACAAAACTTGTTGTACCTGCTTTCTGGGCTGAGGTGGGGAATCGCTGAATTTTGGACTCGGCTGGTGACAAAATGTTCCAAACACACCCCATGCACAACTCCACCGGGGAAGGTGCCAGAAACGAGTTCCGTTGGTAGTTTTTACACTACCCCGGTAGGCAAGAGAAAGGCACCACAAAACTTGTTCTACCTGCTTTCTGGGCTGAGATGGGGAACGGCTGAATTTTGGACTCGGCTGGTGACAAAATGTTCCAAACACACCCCATGCACAACTCCACCGGGGAAGGTGCCAGAAACGAGTTCCGTTGGTAGTTTTTACACTACCCCGGTAGGCAGCTGAAAGGCACCACAAAACTTGTTCTACCTGCTTTCTGGGCTGAGATGGGGAATCGCTGAATTTTGGACTCGGCTGGTGACATAATGTTCCAAACACACCCCATGCACAACTCCACCGGGGAAGGTGCCAGAAACGAGTTCCGTTGGTAGTTTTTACACTACCCCGGTAGGCAAGAGAAAGGCACCACAAAACTTGTTCTACCTGCTTTCTGGGCTGAGATGGGGAATCGCTGAATTTTGGACTCGGCTGCTGACAAAATGTTCCAAACACACGCCATGCACAACTCCACCGGGGAAGGTGCCAGAAACGAGTTCTGTTGGTAGTTTTTACACTACCCCGGTAGGCAAGAGAAAGGCACCACAAAAGTTTTTCTACCAGCTTTCTGGGCTGAGATGGGGAACAGCTGAGTTTTGGACTCGGCTGCTGACAAAATGTTCCAAACACACCCCATGCACAACTCCACCGAGGAAGGTGCCAGAAACGAGTTCTGTTGGTAGTTTTTACACTACCCCGGTAGGCAGCTGAAAGGCACCACAAAACTTGTTCTACCTGCTTTCTGGGCTGAGATGGGGAATCGCTGAATTTTCGACTCGGCTGGTGACAAAATGTTCCAAACACACCCCATGCACAACTCCACCGGGGAAGGTGCCAGAAACGAGTTCTCTTGGTAGTTTTTACACTACCCCGGTAGGCAGCTGAAAGGCACCACAAAACTTGTTCTACCTGCTTTCTGGGCTGAGATGGGGAATCGCTGAATTTTGGACTCGGCTGGTGACAAAATGTTCCAAACACACCCCATGCACAACTCCACCGGGGAAGGTGCCAGAAACGAGTTCCGTTGGTAGTTTTTACACTACCCCGGTAGGCAGCTGAAAGGCACCACAAAACTTGTTGTACCTGCTTTCTGGGCTGAGATGGGGAATCGCTGAATTTTGGACTCGGCTGGTGACAAAATGTTCCAAACACACCCCATGCACAACTCCACCGGGGAAGGTGCCAGAAACGAGTTCTGTTGGTAGTTTTTACAGTACCCCGGTAGGCAGCTGAAAGGCACCACAGAACTTGTTCTACCTGCTTTCTGGGCTGAGATGGAGAATCGCTGAATTTTGGACTCGGCTGGTGACAAAATGTTCCAAACACACCCCATGCACAACTCCACCGGGGAAGGTGCCAGAAACGAGTTCTGTTGGTAGTTTTTACACTACCCCGGTAGGCAAGAGAAAGGCACCACAAAACTTGTTCTACCTGCTTTCTGGGCTGAGATGGGGAACGGCTGAGTTTTGGACTCGGCTGGTGACAAAATGTTCCAAACACACCCCATGCACACCTCCACCGGGGAAGGTGCCAGAAACGAGTTCTGTTGGTAGTTTTTACACTACCCCGGTAGGCAGCTGAAAGGCACCACAAAACTTGTTCTACCTGCTTTCTGGGCTGAGATGGGGAACAGCTGAGTTTTGGACTCGGCTGCTGACAAAATGTTCCAAACACACCCCATGCACACCTCCACCGGGGAAGGTGCCAGAAACGAGTTCTGTTGGTAGTTTTTACACTACCCCGGTAGGCAGCTGAAAGGCACCACAAAACTTGTTCTACCTGCTTTCTGGGCTGAGATGGGGAATCGCTGAGTTTTGGACTCGGCTGGTGACAAAATGTTCCAAACACACCCCATGCACAAGTCCACCGGGGAAGGTGCCAGAAAGGAGTTCTGTTGGTAGTTTTTACACTACCCCGGTAGGCAAGAGAAAGGCACCACAAAACTTGTTCTACCTGCTTTCTGGGCTGAGATGGGGAATCGCTGAATTTTGGACTCGGCTGGTGACAAAATGTTCCAAACACACCCCATGCACAACTCCACCGGGGAAGGTGCCAGAAACGAGTTCCGTTGGTAGTTTTTACACTACCCCGGTAGGCAAGAGAAAGGCACCACAAAACTTGTTCTACCTGCTTTCTGGGCTGAGATGGGGAACGGCTGAATTTTGGACTCGGCTGCTGACAAAATGTTCCAAACACACCCCATGCACAACTCCACCGGGGAAGGTGCCAGAAACGAGTTCTGTTGGTAGTTTTTACACTACCCCGGTAGGCAGCTGAAAGGCACCACAAAACTTGTTCTACCTGCTTTCTGGGCTGAGATGGGGAATCGCTGAATTTTGGACTCGGCTGGTGACAAAATGTTCCAAACACACCCCATGCACAACTCCACCGGGGAAGGTGCCAGAAACGAGTTCCGTTGGTAGTTTTTACACTACCCCGGTAGGCAGCTGAAAGGCACCACAAAACTTGTTCTACCTGCTTTCTGGGCTGAGATGGGGAACGGCTGAATTTTGGACTCGGCTGGTGACAAAATGTTCCAAACACACCCCATGCACAACTCCACCGGGGAAGGTGCCAGAAACGAGTTCTGTTGGTAGTTTTTACACTACCCCGGTAGGCAGCTGAAAGGCACCACAAAACTTGTTCTACCTGCTTTCTGGGCTGAGATGGGGAATCCCTGAATTTTGGACTCGGCTGGTGACAAAATGTTCCAAACACACCCCATGCACAACTCCACCGGGGAAGGTGCCAGAAACGAGTTCCGTTGGTAGTTTTTACACTACCCCGGTAGGCAGCTGAAAGGCACCACAAAACTTGTTCTACCTGCTTTCTGGGCTGAGATGGGGAACGGCTGAATTTTGGACTCGGCAGGTAACAAAATGTTCCAAACACACCCCATGCACAACTCCACCGGGGAAGGTGCCAGAATCGAGTTCCGTTGGTAGTTTTTACACTACCCCCGGTAGGCAGCTGAAAGGCACCACAAAACTTGTTCTACCTGCTTTCTGGGCTGAGATGGGGAATAGCTGAATTTTGGACTCGGCTGCTGACAAAATGTTCCAAAAACACCCCATACACAACTCCACCGGGGAAGGTGCCAGAAACGAGTTCTGTGGGTAGTTTTTACACTACCCCGGTAGGCAGCTGAAAGGCACCACAAAACTTGTTCTACCTGCTTTCTGGGCTGAGATGGGGAATCGCTGAATTTTCGACTCGGCTGGTGACAAAATGTTCCAAACACACCCCATGCACAACTCCACCGGGGAAGGTGCCAGAAACGAGTTCTGTTGGTAGTTTTTACACTACCCCCGGTAGGCAACAGAAAGGCACCACAAAACTTGTTCTACCTGCTTTCTGGGCTGAGATGGGGAATCGCTGAATTTTGGACTCGGCTGGTAACAAAATGTTCCAAACACACCCCATGCACAACTCCACCGGGGAAGGTGCCAGAATCGAGTTCCGTTGGTAGTTTTTACAGTACCCCCGGTAGGCAAGAGAAAGGCACCACAAAACTTGTTCTACCTGCTTTCTGGGCTGAGATGGGGAACGGCTGAATTTTGGACTCGGCTGGTGACAAAATGTTCCAAACACACCCCATGCACAACTCCACCGGGGAAGGTGCCAGACAAGAGTTCTGTTGGTAGTTTTTACACTACCCCCGGTAGGCAGCTGAAAGGCACCACAAAACTTGTTCTACCTGCTTTCTGGGCTGAGATGGGGAATAGCTGAATTTTGGACTCGGCTGGTGACAAAATGTTCCAAACACACCCCATGCACAACTCCACCGGGGAAGGTGCCAGAAACGAGTTCTGTTGGTAGTTTTTACACTACCCCGGTAGGCAGCTGAAAGGCACCACAAAACTTGTTCTACCTGCTTTCTGGGCTGAGATGGGGAATCGCTGACTTTTGGACTCGGCTGGTGACAAAATGTTCCAAACACACCCCATGCACAACTCCACCGGGGAAGGTGCCAGAAACGAGTTCCGTTGGTAGTTTTTACACTACCCCGGTAGGCAAGAGAAAGGCACCACAAAACTTGTTCTACCTGCTTTCTGGGCTGAGATGGGGAACGGCTGAATTTTGGACTCGGCTGGTAACAAAATGTTCCAAACACACCCCATGCACAACTCCACCGGGGAAGGTGCCAGAATCGAGTTCCGTTGGTAGTTTTTACACTACCCCCGGTAGGCAAGAGAAAGGCACCACAAAAGTTGTTCTACCTGCTTTCTGGGCTGAGATGGGGAACGGCTGAATTTTGGACTCGGCTGGTGACAAAATGTTCCAAACACACCCCATGCACAACTCCACCGGGGAAGGTGCCAGAATCGAGTTCCGTTGGTAGTTTTTACACTACCCCCGGTAGGCAAGAGAATGGCACCACAAAACTTGTTGTACCTGCTTTCTGGGCTGAGATGGGGAATCGCTGAATTTTGGACTCGGCTGCTGACAAAATGTTCCAAACACACCCCATGCACAACTCCACCGGGGAAGGTGCCAGAAACGAGTTCTGTTGGTAGTTTTTACACTACCCCGGTAGGCAGCTGAAAGGCACCACAAAACTTGTTCTACCTGCTTTCTGGGCTGAGATGGGGAATAGCTGAATTTTGGACTTGGCTGGTGACAAAATGTTCCAAACACACCCCATGCACAACTCCACCGGGGAAGGTGCCAGAAACGAGTTCTGGGGGTAGTTTTTACAGTACCCCGGTAGGCAACAGAAAGGCACCACAAAACTTGTTCTACCTGCTTTCTGGGCTGAGATGGGGAACGGCTGAATTTTGGACTCGGCTGGTAACAAAATGTTCCAAACACACCCCATGCACAACTCCACCGGGGAAGGTGCCAGAATCGAGTTCCGTTGGTAGTTTTTACACTACCCCGGTAGGCAAGAGAAAGGCACCACAAAACTTGTTCTACCTGCTTTCTGGGCTGAGATGGGGAACGGCTGAATTTTGGACTCGGCTGGTAACAAAATGTTCCAAACACACCCCATGCACAACTCCACCGGGGAAGGTGCCAGAAACGAGTTCTGTTGGTAGTTTTTACACTACCCCGGTAGGCAGCTGAAAGGCACCACAAAACTTGTTCTACCTGCTTTCTGGGCTGAGATGGGGAATCGCTGAATTTTGGACTCGGCTGGTGACAAAATGTTCCAAACACACCCCCATGCACAACTCCACCGGGGAAGGTGCCAGAAACGAGTTCCGTTGGTAGTTTTTACACTACCCCGGTAGGCAAGAGAAAGGCACCACAAAACTTGTTCTACCTGCTTTCTGGGCTGAGATGGGGAACGGCTGTATTTTGGACTCGGCTGGTGACAAAATGTTCCAAACACACCCCATGCACAACTCCACCGGGGAAGGTGCCAGAATCGAGTTCCGTTGGTAGTTTTTTACACTACCCCGGTAGGCAAGAGAAAGGCACCACAAAACTTGTTCTACCTGCTTTCTGGGCTGAGATGGGGAATCCCTGAATTTTGGACTCGGCTGGTGACAAAATGTTCCAAACACACCCCATGCACAACTCCACCGGGGAAGGTGCCAGAAACGAGTTCCGTTGGTAGTTTTTACACTACCCCGGTAGGCAAGAGAAAGGCACCACAAAACTTGTTCTACCTGCTTTCTGGGCTGAGATGGGGAACGGCTGAATTTTGGACTCGGCAGGTAACAAAATGTTCCAAACACACCCCATGCACAACTCCACCGGGGAAGGTGCCAGAATCGAGTTCCTTTGGTAGTTTTTACACTACCCCCGGTAGGCAGCTGAAAGGCACCACAAAAGTTGTTCTACCTGCTTTCTGGGCTGAGATGGGGAATCGCTGAATTTTGGACTCGGCTGGTAACAAAATGTTCCAAACACACCCCATGCACAACTCCACCGGGGAAGGTGCCAGAAACGAGTTCTGTGGGTCGTTTTTACACTACCCCGGTAGGCAGCTGAAAGGCACCACAAAACTTGTTCTACCTGCTTTCTGGGCTGAGATGGGGAATCGCTGAATTTTCGACTCGGCTGGTGACAAAATGTTCCAAACACACCCCATGCACAGCTCCACCGGGGAAGGTGCCAGAAACGAGTTCTGTTGGTAGTTTTTACACTACCCCGGTAGGCAGCTGAAAGGCACCACAAAACTTGTTCTACCTGCTTTCTGGGCTGAGATGGGGAATCGCTGAATTTTGGACTCGGCTGGTGACAAAATGTTCCAAACACACCCCCATGCACAACTCCACCGGGGAAGGTGCCAGAAACGAGTTCCGTTGGTAGTTTTTACACTACCCCGGTAGGCAAGAGAAAGGCACCACAAAACTTGTTCTACCTGCTTTCTGGGCTGAGATGGGGAACGGCTGTATTTTGGACTCGGCTGGTGACAAAATGTTCCAAACACACCCCATGCACAACTCCACCGGGGAAGGTGCCAGAATCGAGTTCCGTTGGTAGTTTTTACACTACCCCCGGTAGGCAAGAGAAAGGCACCACAAAACTTGTTCTACCTGCTTTCTGGGCTGAGATGGGGAACGGCTGAATTTTGGACTCGGCTGGTGACAAAATGTTCCAAACACACCCCATGCACAACTCCACCGGGGAAGGTGCCAGAAACGAGTTCTGTTGGTAGTTTTTACACTACCCCGGTAGGCAGCTGAAAGGCACCACAAAACTTGTTCTACCTGCTTTCTGGGCTGAGATGGGGAATCCCTGAATTTTGGACTCGGCTGGTGACAAAATGTTCCAAACACACCCCATGCACAACTCCACCGGGGAAGGTGCCAGAAACGAGTTCCGTTGGTAGTTTTTACACTACCCCCGGTAGGCAAGAGAAAGGCACCACAAAACTTGTTCTACCCTGCTTTCTGGGCTGAGATGGGGAACGGCTGAATTTTGGACTCGGCAGGTAACAAAATGTTCCAAACACACCCCATGCACAACTCCACCGGGGAAGGTGCCAGAATCGAGTTCCTTTGGTAGTTTTTACACTACCCCGGTAGGCAGCTGAAAGGCACCACAAAAGTTGTTCTACCTGCTTTCTGGGCTGAGATGGGGAATAGCTGAATTTTGGACTCGGCTGCTGACAAAATGTTCCAAACACACCCCATGCACAACTCCACCGGGGAAGGTGCCAGAAACGAGTTCTGTGGGTAGTTTTTACACTACCCCGGTAGGCAGCTGAAAGGCACCACAAAACTTGTTCTACCTGCTTTCTGGGCTGAGATGGGGAATCGCTGAATTTTCGACTCGGCTGGTGACAAAATGTTCCAAACACACCCCATGCACAGCTCCACCGGGGAAGGTGCCAGAAACGAGTTCTGTTGGTAGTTTTTACACTACCCCGGTAGGCAGCTGAAAGGCACCACAAAACTTGTTCTACCTGCTTTCTGGGCTGAGACGGGGAACGGCTGAATTTTGGACTCGGCTGGTAACAAAATGTTCCAAACACACCCCATGCACAACTCCACCGGGGAAGGTGCCAGAATCGAGTTCCGTTGGTAGTTTTTACAGTACCCCCGGTAGGCAAGAGAAAGGCACCACAAAACTTGTTCTACCTGCTTTCTGGGCTGAGATGGGGAACGGCTGAATTTTGGACTCGGCTGCTGACAAAATGTTCCAAACACACCCCATGCACAACTCCACCGGGGAAGGTGCCAGACAAGAGTTCTGTTGGTAGTTTTTACACTACCCCGGTAGGCAGCTGAAAGGCACCACAAAACTTGTTCTACCTGCTTTCTGGGCTGAGATGGGGAATCCCTGAATTTTGGACTCGGCTGGTGACAAAATGTTCCAAACACACCCCATGCACAACTCCACCGGGGAAGGTGCCAGAAACGAGTTCTCTTGGTACTTTTTACAGTACCCCGGTAGGCAGCTGAAAGGCACCACAAAACTTGTTCTACCTGCTTTCTGGGCTGAGATGGGGAATCGCTGAATTTTGGACTCGGCTGG
Organism: Falco biarmicus; assembly: GCF_023638135.1. Lineage (NCBI taxonomy): Eukaryota > Metazoa > Chordata > Aves > Falconiformes > Falconidae > Falco > Falco biarmicus. The sequence continues at coordinate 6,989 of NW_026612000.1, read as the reverse complement.
TGACAAAATGTTCCAAACACACCCCATGCACAACTCCACCGGAGAAGGTGCCAGAAACGAGTTCTCTTGGTAGTTTTTACAGTACCCCGGTAGGCAACAGAAAGGCACCACAAAACTTGTTCTACCTGCTTTCTGGGCTGAGATGCGGAACGGCTGAATTTTGGACTCGGCTGGTAACAAAATGTTCCAAACACACCCCATGCACAACTCCACCGGGGAAGGTGCCAGAATCGAGTTCCGTTGGTAGTTTTTACACTACCCCGGTAGGCAGCTGAAAGGCACCACAAAACTTGTTCTACCTGCTTTCTGGGCTGAGATGGGGAACGGCTGAATTTTGGACTCGGCTGGTGACAAAATGTTCCAAACACACCCCATGCACAACTCCACCGGGGAAGGTGCCAGAAACGAGTTCTGTTGGTAGTTTTTACACTACCCCGGTAGGCAGCTGAAAGGCACCACAAAACTTGTTCTACCTGCTTTCTGGGCTGAGATGGGGAATCGCTGAATTTTGGACTCGGCTGGTGACAAAATGTTCCAAACACACCCCATGCACAACTCCACCGGGGAAGGTGCCAGAAACGAGTTCCGTTGGTAGTTTTTACACTACCCCCGGTAGGCAGCTGAAAGGCACCACAAAACTTGTTCTACCTGCTTTCTGGGCTGAGATGGGGAACGGCTGAATTTTGGACTCGGCTGGTAACAAAATGTTCCAAACACACCCCATGCACAACTCCACCGGGGAAGGTGCCAGAAACGAGTTCCGTTGGTAGTTTTTACACTACCCCGGTAGGCAAGAGAAAGGCACCAGAAAACTTGTTCTACCTGCTTTCTGGGCTGAGATGGGGAACGGCTGAATTTTGGACTCGGCTGGTGACAAAATGTTCCAAACACACCCCATGCACAACTCCACCGGGGAAGGTGCCAGAAACGAGTTCTGTTGGTAGTTTTTACACTACCCCCGGTAGGCAGCTGAAAGGCACCACAAAACTTGTTCTACCTGCTTTCTGGGCTGAGATGGGGAATCGCTGAATTTTGGACTCGGCTGGTGACAAAATGTTCCAAACACACCCCATGCACAGCTCCACCGGGGAAGGTGCCAGAAACGAGTTCTGTTGGTAGTTTTTACACTACCCCCGGTAGGCAGCTGAAAGGCACCACAAAACTTGTTCTACCTGCTTTCTGGGCTGAGATGGGGAACGGCTGAATTTTGGACTCGGCTGGTGACAAAATGTTCCAAACACACCCCATGCACAACTCCACCGGGGAAGGTGCCAGAAACGAGTTCTGTTGGTAGTTTTTACACTACCCCGGTAGGCAGCTGAAAGGCACCACAAAACTTGTTCTACCTGCTTTCTGGGCTGAGATGGGGAATCGCTGACTTTTGGACTCGGCTGGTGACAAAATGTTCCAAACACACCCCACGCACACCTCCACCGGGGAAGGTGCCAGAATCGAGTTCCGTTGCTAGTTTTTTACACTACCCCCGGTAGGCAAGAGAAAGGCACCACAAAACTTGTTGTACCTGCTTTCTGGGCTGAGATGGGGAATCGCTGAATTTTGGACTCGGCTGGTGACAAAATGTTCCAAACACACCCCATGCACAACTCCACCGGGGAAGGTGCCAGAAACGAGTTCTGTTGGTAGTTTTTACACTACCCCGGTAGGCAGCTGAAAGGCACCACAAAACTTGTTCTACCTGCTTTCTGGGCTGAGATGTGGAACGGCTGAATTTTGGACTCGGCTGGTGACAAAATGTTCCAAACACACCCCATGCACAACTCCACCGGGGAAGGTGCCAGAAACGAGTTCTCTTGGTAGTTTTTACACTACCCCGGTAGGCAGCTGAAAGGCACCACAAAACTTGTTGTACCTGCTTTCTGGGCTGAGATGGGGAATCGCTGTCTTTTGGACTCGGCTGGTGACAAAATGTTCCAAACACACCCCATGCACAACTCCACCGGGGAAGGTGCCAGAAACGAGTTCTGTGGGTAGTTTTTACACTACCCCGGTAGGCAAGAGAAAGGCACCACAAAACTTGTTCTACCTGCTTTCTGGGCTGAGATGGGGAACGGCTGAATTTTGGACTCGGCTGGTGACAAAATGTTCCAAACACACCCCATGCACAACTCCACCGGCAAAGGTGCCAGAAACGAGTTCCGTTGGTAGTTTTTACACTACCCCGGTAGGCAGCTGAAAGGCACCACAAAACTTGTTCTACCTGCTTTCTGGGCTGAGATGGGGAATCGCTGAATTTTGGACTCGGCTGGTGACATAATGTTCCAAACACACCCCATGCACAACTCCACCGGGGAAGGTGCCAGAAACGAGTTCCGTTGGTAGTTTTTACACTACCCCGGTAGGCAAGAGAAAGGCACCACAAAACTTGTTCTACCTGCTTTCTGGGCTGAGATGGGGAATCGCTGAATTTTGGACTCGGCTGCTGACAAAATGTTCCAAACACACCCCATGCACAACTCCACCGGGGAAGGTGCCAGAAACGAGTTCTGTTGGTAGTTTTTACACTACCCCGGTAGGCAAGAGAAAGGCACCACAAAAGTTTTTCTACCAGCTTTCTGGGCTGAGATGGGGAACAGCTGAGTTTTGGACTCGGCTGCTGACAAAATGTTCCAAACACACCCCATGCACAACTCCACCGGGGAAGGTGCCAGAAACGAGTTCTGTTGGTAGTTTTTACACTACCCCGGTAGGCAGCTGAAAGGCACCACAAAACTTGTTCTACCTGCTTTCTGGGCTGAGATGGGGAATCGCTGAATTTTCGACTCGGCTGGTGACAAAATGTTCCAAACACACCCCATGCACAACTCCACCGGGGAAGGTGCCAGAAACGAGTTCTCTTGGTAGTTTTTACACTACCCCGGTAGGCAGCTGAAAGGCACCACAAAACTTGTTCTACCTGCTTTCTGGGCTGAGATGGGGAATCGCTGAATTTTGGACTCGGCTGGTGACAAAATGTTCCAAACACACCCCATGCACAACTCCACCGGGGAAGGTGCCAGAATCGAGTTCCGTTGGTAGTTTTTACACTACCCCGGTAGGCAGCTGAAAGGCACCACAAAACTTGTTCTACCTGCTTTCTGGGCTGAGATGGGGAATCGCTGAATTTTCGACTCGGCTGCTGACAAAATGTTCCAAACACACCCCATGCACAACTCCACCGGGGAAGGTGCCAGAAACGAGTTCTGTTGGTAGTTTTTACACTACCCCCGGTAGGCAGCTGAAAGGCACCACAAAACTTGTTCTACCTGCTTTCTGGGCTGAGATGGAGAATCGCTGAATTTTGGACTCGGCTGGTGACAAAATGTTCCAAACACACCCCCATGCACAACTCCACCGGGGAAGGTGCCAGAAACGAGTTCTGTTGGTAGTTTTTACACTACCCCCGGTAGGCAAGAGAAAGGCACCACAAAACTTGTTCTACCTGCTTTCTGGGCTGAGATGGGGAACGGCTGAATTTTGGACTCGGCTGGTGACAAAATGTTCCAAACACACCCCATGCACAACTCCACCGGGGAAGGTGCCAGAAACGAGTTCTGTTGGTAGTTTTTACACTACCCCCGGTAGGCAGCTGAAAGGCACCACAAAACTTGTTCTACCTGCTTTCTGGGCTGAGATGGGGAACGGCTGAATTTTGGACTCGGCTGGTGACAAAATGTTCCAAACACACCCCATGCACAACTCCACCGGGGAAGGTGCCAGAAACGAGTTCTGTTGGTAGTTTTTACACTACCCCGGTAGGCAGCTGAAAGGCACCACAAAACTTGTTCTACCTGCTTTCTGGGCTGAGATGGAGAATCGCTGAATTTTGGACTCGGCTGGTGACAAAATGTTCCAAACACACCCCATGCACAACTCCACCGGGGAAGGTGCCAGAAACGAGTTCTGTTGGTAGTTTTTACACTACCCCCGGTAGGCAGCTGAAAGGCACCACAAAACTTGTTGTACCTGCTTTCTGGGCTGAGATGGGGAACGGCTGACTTTTGGACTCGGCTGGTGACAAAATGTTCCAAACACACCCCATGCACAACTCCACCGGGGAAGGTGCCAGACTCGAGTTCCATTGGTAGTTTTTACACTACCCCGGTAGGCAAGAGAAAGGCACCACAAAACTTGTTCTACCTGCTTTCTGGGCTGAGATGGGGAACGGCTGAATTTTGGACTCGGCTGGTGACAAAATGTTCCAAACACACCCCATGCACAACTCCACCGGGGAAGGTGCCAGAAATGAGTTCCGTTGGTAGTTTTTACACTACCCCGGTAGGCAGCTGAAAGGCACCACAAAACTTGTTCTACCCTGCTTTCTGGGCTGAGATGGGGAATCGCTGAATTTTGGACTCGGCTGGTGACATAATGTTCCAAACACACCCCATGCACAACTCCACCGGGGAAGGTGCCAGAAACGAGTTCCGTTGGTAGTTTTTACACTACCCCGGTAGGCAAGAGAAAGGCACCACAAAACTTGTTCTACCTGCTTTCTGGGCTGAGATGGGGAATCGCTGAGTTTTGGACTCGGCTGGTGACACAATGTTCCAAACACACCCCATGCACAACTCCACCGGGGAAGGTGCCAGAAACGAGTTCTGTTGGTAGTTTTTACACTACCCCGGTAGGCAGCTGAAAAGCACCACAAAACTTGTTCTACCTGCTTTCTGGGCTGAGATGGGGAACGGCTGAATTTTGGACTCGGCTGGTGACAAAATGTTCCAAACACACCCCATGCACAACTCCACCGGGGAAGGTGCCAGAAACGAGTTCTGTTGGTAGTTTTTACACTACCCCGGTAGGCAGCTGAAAGGCACCACAAAACTTGTTCTACCTGCTTTCTGGGCTGAGATGGGGAATCGCTGAATTTTGGACTCGGCTGGTGACAAAATGTTCCAAACACACCCCATGCACAACTCCACCGGGGAAGGTGCCAGAAACGAGTTCTGTTGGTAGTTTTTACACTACCCCGGTAGGCAGCTGAAAGGCACCACAAAAGTTTTTCTACCTGCTTTCTGGGCTGAGATGGGGAACGGCTGAATTTTGGACTCGGCTGGTGACAAAATGTTCCAAACACACCCCCATGCACAACTCCACCGGGGAAGGTGCCAGAATCGAGTTCCGTTGGTAGTTTTTACACTACCCCCGGTAGGCAGCTGAAAGGCACCACAAAACTTGTTCTACCTGCTTTCTGGGCTGAGATGGGGAACGGCTGAATTTTGGACTCGGCTGGTGACAAAATGTTCCAAACACACCCCATGCACAACTCCACCGGGGAAGGTGCCAGAAACGAGTTCTGTTGGTAGTTTTTACACTACCCCGGTAGGCAGCTGAAAGGCACCACAAAACTTGTTCTACCTGCTTTCTGGGCTGAGATGGGGAACGGCTGAATTTTGGACTCGGCTGGTGACAAAATGTTCCAAACACACCCCATGCACAACTCCACCGGGGAAGGTGCCAGAAACGAGTTCTGTTGGTAGTTTTTACACTACCCCGGTAGGCAGCTGAAAGGCACCACAAAACTTGTTCTACCTGCTTTCTGGGCTGAGATGGGGAATCGCTGACTTTTGGACTCGGCTGGTGACAAAATGTTCCAAACACACCCCACGCACACCTCCACCGGGGAAGGTGCCAGAATCGAGTTCCGTTGCTAGTTTTTACACTACCCCCGGTAGGCAAGAGAAAGGCACCACAAAACTTGTTGTACCTGCTTTCTGGGCTGAGATGGGGAATCGCTGAATTTTGGACTCGGCTGGTGACAAAATGTTCCAAACACACCCCATGCACAACTCCACCGGGGAAGGTGCCAGAAACGAGTTCTGTTGGTAGTTTTTACACTACCCCGGTAGGCAGCTGAAAGGCACCACAAAACTTGTTCTACCTGCTTTCTGGGCTGAGATGTGGAACGGCTGAATTTTGGACTCGGCTGGTGACAAAATGTTCCAAACACACCCCCATGCACAGCTCCACCGGGGAAGGTGCCAGAAACGAGTTCTGTTGGTAGTTTTTACACTACCCCGGTAGGCAGCTGAAAGGCACCACAAAACTTGTTCTACCTGCTTTCTGGGCTGAGATGGGGAACGGCTGAATTTTGGACTCGGCTGGTGACAAAATGTTCCAAACACACCCCATGCACAACTCCACCGGGGAAGGTGCCAGAAACGAGTTCTGTTGGTAGTTTTTACACTACCCCGGTAGGCAGCTGAAAGGCACCACAAAACTTGTTCTACCTGCTTTCTGGGCTGAGATGGGGAATCGCTGACTTTTGGACTCGGCTGGTGACAAAATGTTCCAAACACACCCCACGCACACCTCCACCGGGGAAGGTGCCAGAATCGAGTTCCGTTGCTAGTTTTTACACTACCCCGGTAGGCAAGAGAAAGGCACCACAAAACTTGTTGTACCTGCTTTCTGGGCTGAGATGGGGAATCGCTGAATTTTGGACTCGGCTGGTGACAAAATGTTCCAAACACACCCCATGCACAACTCCACCGGGGAAGGTGCCAGAAACGAGTTCTGTTGGTAGTTTTTACACTACCCCGGTAGGCAGCTGAAAGGCACCACAAAACTTGTTCTACCTGCTTTCTGGGCTGAGATGTGGAACGGCTGAATTTTGGACTCGGCTGGTGACAAAATGTTCCAAACACACCCCATGCACAACTCCACCGGGGAAGGTGCCAGAAACGAGTTCTCTTGGTAGTTTTTACACTACCCCGGTAGGCAGCTGAAAGGCACCACAAAACTTGTTGTACCTGCTTTCTGGGCTGAGATGGGGAATCGCTGTCTTTTGGACTCGGCTGGTGACAAAATGTTCCAAACACACCCCATGCACAACTCCACCGGGGAAGGTGCCAGAAACGAGTTCTGTGGGTAGTTTTTACACTACCCCGGTAGGCAAGAGAAAGGCACCACAAAACTTGTTCTACCTGCTTTCTGGGCTGAGATGGGGAACGGCTGAATTTTGGACTCGGCTGGTGACAAAATGTTCT